>NC_047154.1:7866406-8058906 GCF_009819705.1 Hippoglossus hippoglossus | reverse complement strand
TCATCTGTGACTACAGTCTGTAACTCTCACAGTCACATGGTACAGTGTCTGATTACTTACAAAAACATTCACATGGGAAACACAGCAGCCTCTGCACCCCCAGTCTTCTCACACACCCCTTTTTTCACCACTTACCTTTGTGGGTCATTGGGTTTACTGAAAGGATATGAATATGCAAATTTGTTGCAAAAACAAAAAAGATAGTCAATGACGACACAGAAATTAGGAAAAGCAGTGTTCATGTGCAGGACAAGCAACCTGAAAGTAGATTAAAGGCAGGACTATAAAAAGCTTTTGTCTCACATTTTGTCTGAATAGTGTTTATTGGTAATAAAGTAATTTATTTTGAACTCACCACTCAGGTTTTTCTTCCTTGCGATCACACCCACTCTATCATTACCAATTTTTTGTTTCAGGTATATATACACTGCACTATGTATGCTTCCACGATTGCTCCTGTGTTGATGTGTCAATGCTGTGATGTGATTCAGAATGACTTGTACTGGTTACTAGGTGTGAATGCTTGTACAATCTAAAGGACATGTTTGCTTTATATGTCTCCTACTATGTCTAAATGCATCCTCCTTTGTATACATGATAGTAATGGCTATGACAGAATGATTCATTTTAAATGGCTGACGGAGAGAAAACTGCGGCTTATGCTACGGCAGTTATGCATGAAATACCATTGAAAAACACAAATGGTGTAAAGGCCATTTCGTACCTACAGCTTTCTATCTTCACGATGCCACTCTCATCAGGCGACGTACAGGTCCCATGATTTAGCCCTCATCTGGCTGGATGTTTGTAGGAGAACGTGTGTGTTTGTGTGTGTAGGTCTGAAGGAGCCATTCCTGTGCCTGTGGACCAGGCACCAGTAAATCTGCACATTGTGTTTACCACCACCTTGATTTGCTCTATTGTTTGAGTCTTAAAAGCATTTGGCATTTGCAGTCACTCTCTGCTACTTTGGCTAATTGCTGCATTTCATTGTGTAGGCGGTGCGCTGAAAAGAGAAAGTGCAGGCAGCATATTATAAAATGTAGGACGGTTTGTCAATCATCCAAAGTTAGTCACAGTTGAAATGTGAGAGTTTAAGTTCAGTAATTATTGATGCAGGAAAAAAGCGTGTGCTGGAGGTGGAGGTTTAGAGGAGGTGGGCTGTCTGGCCTTGAGCACACCCACGTATACAGACGCCAGTAGCTGAGAACTGAGGTGGGATCAATGCTGCAGGTCTTATTTAGATTCCAATTACAGCCATTTCTGATCAATTGGCTCCTCTCCTCACCAGCAAACTGGGGCTCTGCGTTTGATCAATAGCCACACACAAACACACACACACACACACACACACACACACACACACACACACACACACACAACCCAACACAACCATAAATACAATCTCTCTCTTTCTCTCTGTCTGTTTGCTGCTTTCACGCATGCAGACACACACACTCGCTCACACACACGCACAAGCACAGATGCAAAACCAACCAAATGTGTTTGATCAATGCTCACTCGGCCTGAGAGCAGGATCTGCATTATTTCATGCTCTGTCGTTTTAATTGATCGAGGGATAAAATGGTTAGTGAAGGAATCTTTCATGTGGTCGTTATTTTCCTTTTCCTTCTCACTGAGCCGCCTGGAATTCATTTGCAGTAGCATTTGTCCTTGGATGTGTTTCTGTGATCTTCGTTTTGATCCTGAAAATCGAAACAGGTACATGTTGAAGGAGCCCGCAGATTCCTGCTGCATGTTTTATTTTCTTCCAATGCTCATTTGTGCTCAGAATACCTTTAACAGTAGCTTATATCTTGTAGCAAAGTAAAACAGCATTAATAGATCAACCTATCATCCGCTGCCTTTATACAAGGTTCGTGGTAAAAAGGGTCAAAACAGCCCAACTGATCAGTTAAAGATTGGTGAGGTTGTGGCAAAAGACATGAGTTGAGTGTCGGAACCAGACGGGGACAGTGTGGCAGACACAGGAGAGGAAACCTTCGTTCCCCAGAAGGGGGGAACCTCCGTTGGCTCAGTTTTGAATCATCCCACACAGAGCAAACTACAGTATTATGCTATAGAGAGCAGCTCGAGTCACATTGTTCTCTCTGAGCCCATCCAAGTCAAAGAGAAAGCAAAACTAGCCCGTTTCGAACTTGACTCGAGCCTAGTGCCGTTAATATAAGCTGCACTGAGTTTGTGTTGCTCCGACAAGCATTGTTACTGCTTGTTTTACCTGAATACAGACATGTGCAGTGTAAAAAAATCCAGTATAACCCAGCCAACGCGACAGAACCCGACCCAAACCTGAATATAATTTCAAAATTTATGTCGGAATCCTTGCTGTGTTCTACCACTTAAAAACATCATGTTTGCAAATATCTGGTGGCAGCCCTCATCTGGGCCAGAACCAGTGTGTGGACAAGAAGGAGCACATCCCAAGACCACGCCAGTGTCACTCCAGGCTTTGTTTACTGCTGCCGCGCCAGACAAGACAAGGAGGAGATGGAAAGAGATCAAAAGACAGGCAAGGCTTGTCCTCGCAGAACGTAAGAATAAAGTCACACTGTGATATAAAACCATCACTTTCCTACAAGTGAAAAATACTGTGATATAAAACCATCACTTTCCTACAAGTGAAAAATACTGTGATATAAAACCATCACCTTCCTACAAGTGAAAAATACTGTGATATAAATTTTAGGTCATATCGTCCACCCCTAGTAGGCGCAGAGTATTTTTCAGATGTGTATTGTTCCAACATATTTTATATATTTTTTTTATTTATTAAAATTATGACCTCAACTGAATGCAGATGGCTTCACACACATGTCCACGTACACAGATGCACACACACACACACACAGGGTCTCCCTCTCACACAGACACAGTAGCCCAGACTCCTCCACTCTCCTCCAGCATCTGTGTCAATATGTTTGCTTTGTTTGGATGCGTCAGTTCATTTTGTTGACTTATTTTCTGCATCAGAAACAATCGCTGTGGAGATTGCGAAGGGGATTAATTTTATGCAAATTAATGCAAATAGCGGTGACACAGAACCCCATCCGCATCGGTTCTATGCAAATGATGTTTGCGAAACAGCCGTGTTGGAAGGGCCCGCGTTCCCCAACCCCCTCACATCCCACCCACCCCTCAGCCCTCATCCCAATCCAACCACCTCGCCCTCCCCACCCCCCACAGCATCGCCCCCTATGCCTCTCTATTTTTTCTTTTCCCCCCTAATCCCCACTCTGCCCAGGCCACTCTCTCTCTCTCTCTCTCTCTCTCTCTCTCTCTCTCTCTCTCTCTCTCTCTCTCCCTCCCTCCCCATTCTCACCCAGTGCTCTCCCCCTACTCCTTTCTTTCTCTCTCCCGTCTCCTCTATAATCCTCCTCCTCATTCTCCCCCTCTCATCCCTCCGTGCGCTGCATGGCTGTTAGTGGTGTGAGGAGGCACTAATGGGGCTTGGGGAAAACATTGTCGTAGTGGATGGAAAGGGCAGAGCCGGAAGCCATGCGGGAGGCAGGCGGGAAAACTTGACATTCGACTTGCTAATGGAAGGTTAAGAGAACACAGAGAAGATGAGGTGGAGAAGGAAAACAAAACGACCAGAGAAGATAGAGAGGACAATGAGACTCCAGCGGCTGCATGAGGGTTGGGCAAAGAGCAGGAGAGATAGAAGGAGGCAGTGTGACACAGAAAAACAAGGGAGGAAGACAGATAGAGGCACTTCCAGGGGAGATGGCAAACAGTTTCATCCTCTGTTGGCCCATCCTGCCAGCACTTGGGGGGGAGGAAGAGAGAAAGAGGAGGGGTTGTTTCTTTTCTCTGTCCATGCTCCAATCCTCTTTTCTGGTTTCCCATTTCATGAGCAGATTGTGGGATCATGCATGATGCTTCCCTTCAGACGAAGGGAAAATGTGCATATGTCTTTGAATGTAAGAGAATTAATAAAAAAAAACACCCGTCCGACCACCCCCGACTCCCCAGACAATCCCTGACACACACCACTGTCTTCACAGCAGGAGAGAAATTCCTCCACAACTTTCCCATCCGTGGTTTTGTTCTCATTTTTAATCGCACCAAGGAAAAGTGCCAGAGCTCAAAAAGAGTGGGCTTACAGAATTCACCCTTTAAAGAGTTTGTCTCGCTGTGACTGAAGTGCCAAAACAGCACCGTGGTGACTTGTGTGGCGACTGCAGTGTGGTGCACTGAAGCAGTTGGTCACACTTACGTGGACTGAGAGGGAAGCTATTTCCACACAGCCTGTGAGGAGCAGCCAGTCACAGTCTCACACCCAAATAGCATTTGTGAGTAATATGCTTCCCTCTGCTGCAAGTGCAAGCAGTGCAATACAGCTAAGTAATATCTCTCTGCAGAGCAATACTGGCTGTCAGCATTATGTGGATGATTTGATGTCTGGGATGTGTGTGTGTGTGTGTGTGTGTGTGTGTGTGTGTGTGTGCGCATGAGTGTGTTTGTGTGTGTATATGTGTCTGTGTGTGTCAGATCCATTTAGATTGCAGGTATAGCAGTTAGAATGAACTGTTGAGAGAAAGAGGCAGAGTGTCCTGTGTTAGCTCTGCGTCATTAACATTTGTGACCAGTCGCGTGTTTGTCTGCGTCTCAGCCATCAGGGAGGGAAGAGTGGAATGAGAGAGGGACAAAGTAAAAGACAGAATCACAAAGCACAATGGGTGCACTGTAATTTTTCTGAGTGCCATTTCTAAATAAACATATTATTAACCTCCATATTAAAGTACAATCCCATTGTTTTACAACTAGAGTCTTATTTTTGCAGTTTCATGCTCAAACTCTACAAGTTACTATAACTTTGTACTCACTAATGCAACAATGCAACTTGGTTACAACAAAGTATGGAACGAGCTCAGGCAGGTAACCTTTGTTTGGAGCCAGAACTGAAATGTCAGAAACTGTCGTACCAAGAATTTGTCTGTAAGCTGTGATGTGATGTTTACAACCAAGGTTTAAATTGAATCTTTTGCTTTGTTTAATATACCTCCGGCAAAGAGGTTTTTGTTTTTGCCAACATTTCTTATTTATTTTTTCGTTTGTCAGGAGGATTACAAACCTCAGAATGGATTTCCAGAAAATTGAACATGGACCAACCAACACAAACCTTTGGTGTGGATCCAGACAAAGGGTCTGGTCCATGATTTTCACTTTCTGTAACCCGAATGAAAACACTCTAAAACCTAAACATTGTTTTTAAAACAACCCCCTAAAACATGAGGGTTTTCTAAGATGGTGACAATGTTAACAAACAACTCTTTAATTTTCTGAAGCAGATAGCGACATAACATTTTAAAGAATTGATAGCTTAACAATTTAGTGTTCAATGTAAATCGTTGCCTTTTTCCGTCGACAACAAAAAAAGCCAGAAAACTCTGCAAGATCCATTCATCCTCCTCAAACACGTCTCTCACCGACTGAGCCTCGGTGTGGTTCCCTTCCTTGTTATTTTCATTGTTGTTGTGTTCCATTGATGAAAAAAACAATTACATATAATCTGCTTCAATATCACTGCCCCTGCTTAGATAATCAACCAGGCAGCCTGTGTGAAGCGCTACTTTAAAAACTTTTTTGCAGGCTTAGAGCACTAACAAACTAACAACATTTCCCATAATTCATTTCCCATTACCTGTTAGTATTTCAGTGAATCACGTTGTATTTCATCAGTCCCGTGTCCTCAATGACATTGTAGATAAGAGGCATCAGGCTCTGAAGAAAGACGCACAAAAACATTGCCCCTGGTCTTAAAGATGTACACAAGCCCGTGTTGCATTAGGTCAAAATGTGTAAATATTGTGACAATATTTATTCGACATTTTCACAAATTTCCCAGGGAACAATTCATGGATTTGGATGAACAAATCAGGCATGTTTCAGGGACTGATGTGATTGTTGCAGTTGGATTGAAGAGGACTGGTCGATGGAGCCATGCGCTCTGTGAAGGGCCATTCTTGTGTTTACATCCCCTGCTCTCGTCATTCAACTTGGTGAGTTATCTGAACTCAGCAGGAGAGAAAGACAAAACCATGAAAACAAGAGCAACGTTGTAACAAAGTGGAATTATCCTTTAAGTCTCAGTGACAAAAATGTCAGTGCACAGGGATAGTGGAGGGCTTGTTAAACAGGCAGAGCAAAAGAGAGAGACTGACAGGAAGGGACACACACGCACACAGAGGGAAACACACAATACAGATTTATGTGGCAATACAATGGCATGGCAGTTGGTGACAGCCATTGCGGTGACATCCAAACTCCAGCAGGCCTGCGGCTCTGTTCTTTGTGTCTGTATGTACACACTCCAGTGTCTCCAGCAGCTCTCATCTGTCATGGCTACAGATGGCTGCTGTGCCACCACGAGACGCTGCTCTTTGGTTATGACAGACATTTTGCGGTGGATATGTGTTTGCTCATTGCTGTTTATGTAGCTGATATGACACGCTGGCTAAATGACTGAGCTAGGCTCCTGCAGCTAACAGCCTAAACAAATACAAGTTAACTGTCAACAAAGATACACACTCGCGCACAGTTGTGACATGCACATGAGAAGTGATATCCATTTTAGCTGTTTAGATGTTTTGATCCCATAAGGCCAGCTGTGTTATTCTGTCACTCTCGATACTCTACAGCAAAGTTGTTTGAGCAACAGCGACTTTGCTGCTCCTGTTGCCTGCTTTCTAATTCACGCTCTGTCTTCATGCCAAAGCAGAGCAGAAGCTAACGAAGTGAGCGGAGATGGATGGGGGGGCTGGAGAGCGTGCTATGGCGACATGGGGAGAGAGACAGAGAATGAGAGCGAGAGAAGGATGATGGAGTGAGACGGTGCAGGGAGTTTGATTCCTCCAGTTGTCAGAGGCGCTGCATTATTGATGCGCCGAGGATCCCACTCTGTCGCAGAGATTCTCAGTCTGTCACGTCATGTCCTGTGTGCATGTGCATGTCTGTCTGTGTGTGTGTGTGCGTGCGCGCACGCATGCCATAGTAGCTTTTTGTGGTCGCATAAGTCCTGCAGGAGAGCTACCTGTCAACACCTCCATATTACAGGGAGCTTTGTCAGTGACAATACTGTCTCTGTTGTGCTGCTGACAACATGGGAAGGGCATTAACACACATACACACACACACACACACACACACACACACACACACACACACACACACACACACACACACACACACAGTATTTCCTCACTGAATGTGTGTGTGACAGGCTTTGTGTTACACTGGGGATCCTCCTGGGTCTCTGATACTCTCTAAGTTTCTACTCACTGCATCACTGTGATTTAGCATTGTCAGTCTCCATAATGAAGTTAGAAGTAAGCAAAAGTAGCTGTGTGAGTGTGTGCGTGTGCGTGCACGTGTGTCTGTGTGTGTGTTAGGATGAGGAATCTGACATTGAGGGATGGCCCTTCTGCTCTGAGCTTTGTCTCATGAATTCTTTAGAACGTCTCCTCAGCCGACAGAATACTTCTCCATTAGATACAAACACAGCAGTACATGATCCATATATTCATGTCACACTGCATATCCACTCGTGCATTAACAGGACGGCAGCTAGTAATCTGGTCATCTCTTTTCAACTAGTTGGTGAACGCTCCATAGAATGTCCACATAAAAATGCCCTTCACAACAGCTTTATTTATTTATCTTATGTTTTAAACCATACTTTTATTATTTATATTGTCATTATAAAAAAAAGTTTCTTTCTGTTTTTAATCCTATGTAAGGTTTCTCCGAGCACTCTTGATAGCGATACAAATGAAATGTATTATTAGTATTAGTATTATTAATAACTCAAGATCAAATCTTTAATGATACATGTATAAAATATACAACAGAGGAACTGAAAAAGATTAAATATTTCCTTGATAGATGTCTTAAGCGATTATGTGATTAAAATCCTCGCTATTTATTTTATGTGGTTAATGGTTAATGAATTTTTTCATTTGAAACTTTTCCTTTGTTATGCTGGAGCTATTTTCCAGAAAGCAAAGCCCGTTCTCTAATCTCGTAATGTCATCTGGCTGACCTTGGTGAAAACGTGTTTTTGTTTAGACCACCTCCTGTACTTAGTTTGAAAGCTTTCTAATGTATTTGATTTCTACTGATGCTAAAGGTGCAGTGCAAAGATGCAGATGCTATTATTTAATCAGTGTTTATCACCTTCAAGACTCGTTTAATGGACACCGACTTGTCTTTCCCGTTAAATAATATACCTATTTACTTTACCTAAATACTTTAGAGAGTGAAAAAACACCAAAAGCACCGTCGTCTTTTTTCACTCCACAAAATTTAAGTTCTCATTATATACCCATCCAGTGCAGTGTTCTTATTTATTGGTGAGGATTCATGGCTTGTTTCCAGTCCACTATATACTGCCGTTTTTTTAACTCTATCTATATCCCAGAAGCACATTAAACGCGGAGAGATGTACTGTTGTTGAGATCCCCATGCTTAGCAATTCCAATTAAATGCCAGTGGTCCTAGTAAGTTACAGCAAGTATAGTAATAAATGTGTTTGACTCAAATCATATTTCATCAGTGCTTCTTTGGCTTTTATTGCCGTGACCTTAAAGCGTGTATAATCAGTCGCATGTGGGATCTGGGTGAACGCCACCATCACGATGACACACACCCTTACTCTTCAACTTGAAAAACTCCCTCTCGTATTTCGCCTTTATCACACGCCATGAATAGGGCTCTGGATTCCATTTCACAGCGACTGTATTGTAGGAACTTATAACTTTTTTTTATGGCGTTTGGTTCATTGTTGAAGGACTTCACTTCAAGAATTATCTGCAGTGAAAAGCAATTATCTGAAAGCATAATAGAAATCAAATGACAGATGTACAGATATATATAAAAAAAGGGAAGAAAATAGAAAGGAATAGATTGATGGAGAGATAGAGCTTTGTGCTGGCCATCTTCCCAGAAGGTGGTGGGGGGGGATCGATCAGCCAAACGAAAGCGTCTCACTATTTTCTCTGTCGGTAGAATGAGCCGGGCTAATAATGGAAAGCACTCATCATCTCCCCTTCTCCTTCTCTTTCTTTGCCTTCGTTACATTTTTTTTTTTTTCTTTCGGGAAAACAATCATAGTCTCGTCAGAGGGCCGCCTCACTCTCCCACCATCATCTGACATTTGAAAAGCAAAACGCGTTTATACGGAGATGTGGGCGTTAAACAGCAATGAGTCTTTTGAAACACTGACTCACGACACCAGAGGGAAGCCAACACACACACACACACACACACACGCGCACACACATACAGACACACACTTAAGTGATATGTCAAAATCCCTCCGTGTATCAGAACAATAGGGGAATCAAGAAGGTTGGAACTCAATGTTCCAAGCACAGCTGCCGTATCCTAACCGCCACTACTTTCTAGTCATAACAAGCCAAACAACCTTTTCTACCGCACTTGTTTCTGCCACTCAAACCCTGTCAGTCACTTAGCTCCGAAACACAATTACTGCCATTTAGGAAGTTCAGAGGCCAAATGTTGCCACTTGTCATTTATGCAAGTATTTTCTTTTGTGTGTGTGTGGTGTGTGTGTGTGTGTGTGTGTGTGTGTGTGTGTGTGTGTGTGTGTGTGTGTGTGTGTGTGTGTGTGTGTGTGTGTGTGTGTGTGTGTGTGTGTGTGTGTGTGTGTGTGTGTGTGTGTGTGTGTGTGTGTGGTTTTTTTTGCGTTGCATTTCTGTAACAGGCCAAACACTGCCATCTACTTCCATATGTGTGTCGCCTGTGGCTCTGATCAATGCACATCTTCCCTCTGATTGATTTTGATGTTGATGTTAAAGTCAAAATACAAAATACCAATGAGCAGAAGTGAAGATTGTGTGAACTTCTCTGCATCCTGTCATTTATTTAAAGCTGCACTAACGTTTTTTGTTTCTCTGTAATAAGCTTCAAAGATGATCTTTATCCCTGTTTGAAGTTGCTGTGGTAAACACCTAACAAGCATTTACATATGTAGCAGACTGGGAGCGATGTTCGGTGAAATCTGGCCACTTCTGGCCGCAAATCTTGAATCCAATATTCACTGCCCCTTTTTCTCCTGCTAACGTATCCAACAATTCCCAATTACAATATCTGGCTCTTTTCACCATGTAGTTGCTAATTATGTTCCATTTTCCATTTGATGCAGGATCAGTTGCATACAATAGATTTATCAATGTTTTCATAGTTGGGTGCAGGGGGTGCCGCCAGGATCGTATATTTCTAAGTACACACAAGAACCATCCATGTGTAACTTTAGCCTCAAAGCGTGCACATACAACTGCTCAGCGAGCAAGTGAACAAGTAGTAGAGACTAATTCCATTCATTTGCTTATTTTTTTACCGCTTTTATTGCGATTTAGTTTGGGGTGCCCGCGGAACTTTAACTGTTAGAAACGCACAATAAAAGCATTTAAAAGCACAGGAACATAAACAATGATATAAAAACACAGGGAAAAGTGTATGGATTTTTTTTTCACAGTTGCATCTTTACTATGTTTAACTATATTGAATCTAGCCCACAGACACGTGCAGTAAAAGTAGGAAGAGCCAACATCTGACTCCCTCATTTGGCATCATCACCAACAACAGCAAATAGCCAACAATATGCAAAACCAAACCAAGATACCACGACGCACAATCATGATCTCCTGTCGTCATCAACAACAATATTGTGAAAGTAAAAAGTGCATCCGGTGCACACAGGATTTCAGCTGCTGGTGCTAAGGTCTTCTTTTTATTGAGTAGTGCTGCTTTAAACGGTACAGTTTTAACAAATGGATGTTCCTCTTTGGCAGCAGCAATTGTTAGATCCTGCTCTTGTTGTGGCACTGTTACTCTGCATTGTAGTGATGAAGGAACAACCTTGGGTTCCTTGTTGTGGAAATGAAAGCCATTGAAGGGGGGGGCTCAGAATGAAAAAGGTCCATGTTACCATTGCCATGAGCTGTATGTTGCCCAAGGCTGCACTGTGCTCAAACAAAAGTGTGTGTGCATGTTTATATATGTGTGTGTGTGTGTGTGCGCGTGTGCATGTGTGTGCGTGCATCCTGCTGATGTGAAAGAGAACAAGCTGTCATTCAGACAATAAGATCACAGCGGGGATGTGGCATCTGAGTGTGACACATGTCAGCGTGACAGTAGCAACTGCGTCTGCTGTCTGACATACTGGAAGCTAGAGAGACAGACGGAGAGCTGGTACCCGAGGACAGAAATACTGTAGGCTGAATAAACAGACGGATAGAAGGAGACTGGTCCTTTTAACCTGCCACCCTCTTCTTCCTCTGCTCCATCTGAAGTGTCCCCCGTCTAGCTCTCCTCATCCTGCTCAGTCGTCTCTTCAGATCTTTACAGCTACGTCATCCTTCCTCTTTTTCATCCCAACGCCAAAAATACTAACGCCCGCTCCAACTCTTCTCTTCTCTTACCATTTAAGTTTTTCCCTTTCCTCTCTTTCTGCTCCTCTTTCGCTTTCTTATCCAATTTACTCATCTCTCCTTCCTCTCCTTTCCATTAACTTCGTACTTCTCGCCTCCTGTATCTATGTTCACAACTAGATTGCTATCTGGAGCACAGCGAGGGGCCATTAAAATTCAATAACCTTGCACAATAACTTTAAAGGCTGCTTTTTAATAAAACACTAATGAGGAGAAGTTCCTCTGCTCAATAATCTGTTTGTTTCTTCTTCACTCGATTTCCAGAGGAACAGATGGAAAGTTCGTAGAATTCAGTAGCTCCATATATGGGATTTAAAATGGAATGATGTTTACTTCTGAGACAACGGTATTTTCAGTGAATAACTGCAAACTTAGAGGCAACCAAATGAAATCAACTTACACTCACCTACTTGTATCACACAAGCGGACATTCTCCGGAGTTTCTCCTGCCAGCCGCCTGGTAAAAACTCTGCACAATGTCTTAAGGAGTCCATGTGAGAATACGGCAGGATATTATTCGGATGATCCACTGCGAGCGAGTGGACGTGTTGATGACGTTGCTAACATGTGACACGCAAAAAACAAAACAAAAACAAAAAGAATACAAAGGTGAAAAAGAGGTGCCATACACAAGATGCCAATGAAGATGTCAACTTGTGATGCTGCCCAAGCCGGTGTTGATGTGCTGTAAATGAAAAGGCGTGACCTCTGTCGCCAAATGTATAGGTCATGTCCTAACATCTACATTGTCACAGAATGTTCAGAATTTACAGTTTCACTTTGACATTCAAGATCACTGGCTTGTTATGCCATGGTGCATGTTTTCTTGTGTTTATGCTTAGGTGTGACTTTGCTGTCATTTATTCTCTAAGTGGTGTGAGCAGCGGATCAGGAGGGTCAGTGGTTTTACTAGAGCAGCAGAGCTCTTAGAGCACCACAGACCTCAGCCCACTGACTAATTCACTACACACTCTTTATCTGTTAGGCAAATAATCTTTTTAATGCTCGGACTGGCCTCGTAAAAGCCTGATTAATGGTTTCAAATGCCGCTGCTTGTGTATTAATTACCACAGTGGAAACAAAATGTAGTAAATGGACACAGACAGAGCTTGCAGTTTATAGGCCCTACTTGTCAGCTTTCTGTATAATATCCATCTGTTTTGCAGGTTTATGTGCTCACTCAGCACATACGTATGTTTGCAGCTATTGATTTAAGACTTACCTTGATGTAAAGAACATGTGGTTGCTTTGTTCTGCTTTATTTGCAGAGCATCTCATTTGACAAAGTCCTACTTAATTCCCCGGACCAGTTTCTCAAGTCTGTGATGTGCACAATATATTCTTCGGCTAGTTTGCAGCACCTCTTTGATCGTGGTGGCAGAGCTGCACAGTCGCCACAAAGTGGAAACAATATGTCCATCTCTGCTTCATCTGATGGTTCCTCACCACCTGCAGTCAGACAGAATGGAGCAGTGTGTGCACTTGCATGTGTGCGTTTGTGTTAGCGAGTGTGTCATTATGGTAAGGTATGACATACTGCTGACAGTGTGGTTTTGACTTCAGTTGATATGGACTCGCTGGCTGGTCTAGACCGTTACTCCCACACCTCCCTCCTGGGTGTAGAACAGAGTAGGACGGAGACCTTGATGTTGTCGACATTAAAGTCGACCGGGAAGAGGCCGAGAGAAAGACGAGATGATACACTCAACAAGGACTGAAAGGATTTTTCTTTAGAGATGCTTCAGGGTTGCCATGGCAGGAAAGAGGAATTGGATGGATATGCAAACAATACAAACATGCATATGCATACATGCAGACTCGCAGCGAGCATGGGCGGATTGAACAGTGCAAACTGTCTAACAGGCTGCTAATCTGATGTGCGCCTGTGTGTGTGTGCGTATTTGTGTGTGTGGGTGCATGTTTGAGTATCCATGTGCAAGACAGTGTGTTGCTGCCGGGTTTTTGTGAGAACGGCGGGTTTGGGAATCACTTAACTTCTGTCACAAGCTGTTATGTCTCTCCCAGCTGGAGGGACAGAGGAGGAGATGAAGAACGACAGAGTAAGAGACTGAGATAAAAGCAGAGATGCAACCAGGGAGCAGCACAGGTTTTACCCAAACTGACAGGAATGATGTTAAATCTTATTCAAAGTTGTTTTTCATTTTTTATCATTTTACCTGTAATTTTCTTTCTAATTTTCCTGTTTTGTACACATGCAAACACACATGAATACGTTTTGTCCGTCTTCTGAAAGTGAAGAACCAAGGAGGCAAAGTTGGGCCTTTTTAGCCAAACACAGGAGCCTGAGCAGGGTTAGGTATTACTCAGCTGTGCCTCTGTGACATTGCAGCCATGTCTAGATTTGAACGAACTGTAGCTTTTGGATCACAGACATATTCATACAGTTCCTCGATACATGATAGTCTGTATCCCAGTGTGTCGAGAAACACATGCACAGACACATGCATACAAAGGCATCTGTCTTTCTCCTGCGCTTGTGTCACCCAGCCACCCCCACAACAGTCCCGTCTCTACATCCTCCTCCTCTCATCCTTAAAGGTCAGGGCTCATCACCATGTCAGATGGAGTTTATTCATCCCTGCTCTACCACCAACGTCATTCTCACAAAGTCGGCTGTCAGAGTGGGTGAATGTCCTGCACTTGTCAAAATCGCATCTCCAGGATTTGTTTGCTTCTCCTGGTTTCTGAACGCAGGGACTCTCCCGTGTCTCGCCCTGGATGCGTTTCCTCGCACACACGCGCACATGGATTTCGTCTTTGTTAATCTGCCGCCTTGTGTTTCTGATTTGCTCGCAGGTGAGGAGAAGAAAGCATGTGATGAGATTTTCCTTGAATCCCCCCATTATCACGAAGCAGAGCTCATCCTTATGGCTCCCCTGCATATTATCTGATTGCACACAGACATTTTCTTGATGTTGCCTGTGGAAATTGGGTTGCCAGACGCCGTACGCAGAAAGGAAAAACGGCGAGGGAGAGGAATCGGTGGCAATTAACATCACCTCTTTACACAGACCACTTAAAATCCTTTCACTCTCAGCATAAAACCACACTCTCCCTTCCCCATCTCCCTCTCCTGGGTTCCCCACTGCATTTTATATGCTCACCAAAATATGAGTCTTTGAACCCTCCTGTTGGAGAACAGAAGTGAGAACGGCCTGCGCACAAGCAGAGGCTTGTTGGAGACATGCTGGTGTCGAGATGCATTAAACAGGTCAGACTGAGAGCAGCGTGATGTAGGCTAATTTAAAGCATGAAAAAAAATGAACATTAATGTTTTTGCCAAATAGCCCAAAGCCATAGTCAAGACAGATTAGAGGTGGGGGCTGAGATCTAAAACTGAAACCCACTGTCAGATATGTGGCACTAAAAGCAGAAACATTGCACTCCAGAAGATGCAGCTTGCCGTACTTGGCCCTTAATTGCCCGTCTTGTAAAAACCTGGTTTGAAATTAAAGGTTTGTGGTCGCTGGCAGCCATAATGGCTGTCATTAATTCTTGTCTGCTTTGCTGTTGTGGTCCTTCAGCTACTGTTGTCCTTAAAGCTGAGGCTAATGTGAGAGTTGGGTATTGGGCGTTCAGTCCCGCTCTGCACCCAATTAGAGCTACAGCAGCTTGCCGGCGTGGTCCAGTGGAGCATGTCTCTGGTTCTGCCCAAACCGTGACCCTGCTGCTGCTCCCTCACCTCTCACTGAAAACCGTAGATCCATTGCGACCACTCTGTGCTTTACAAGGAGTCCACCTCTGTGGGTGACTGTGTGAGGAGGGAGGGGGCCTCGGGGGCCCTCCTCGATGACCCACCACGCAGAAGATTTGTTCTGAGCTTTCGAAGGGAGTTGAATGGAGTGGCTGCAGTGTGTGTGAGTCCGTTAGGGGACATGCACGGCACAACACGACTTTTCCATCCGTCGGACAGAGTGTGTCACCCAAAGTCAACAGAAGCTACATGAGGGGGGGTTTATAAATCCCCTCGCTTTTAGAGGAACAGCAAAGAATGAAAGTGAGAGATTGATAGGTTTTTAAAACGCTACAATACCCATCATCCTTGTCAGCAAAGAAAACATGGCAGAGGGAGAGAAAGAGGCGGCTGTAAAAGAGTTTTGAAATGCCACCGCAAAGTGAGCAAATGGTAAACTGAAGTACATTTAAGTCTGGTTTATTGATGCGGTGGATTTGAGGCGCTGGCAGATGTGAATTCCCTTTCAACCTGCAGCACTGCCGGATCACAGGCCCAGACTCCCCGGGGAGCTACACTTTTCCAAACACACCACCCAGCCATGGATCGAAATAGAAAATGAAGGATTTTTTTAAAATCCCATAACAAAACAGCTTTTTGAAATAAATGTCTCTGTGTCTGTCTTTCTCTTGTTGTATAGGTCAGCTCCTCCAGAGAAAGTAGTCCGTGTTACTGTTGCTGTCAAATTCACCTTACATCAAACCGCCAGTCATTGCCTTAGCATTCATCCTGAATTATACATTATAGTTTGGAACAAAATGTACAAGTCTGAGTTCCAAATTGCACATTTGCCTTCTCTTAAACCTAAAGTCTTCAACCTGTGCATGCACTGCATCTCATCTACGTGAGGCTGCTAGGTGTACAGGAGTCCACTCTGTAGGTGCACATGATGATTTGTACGGCTCTGTGCAAACGGTCAGCGCTGTGCTCCAGCTGTCAGGGAATATAGGGAATCCATGGGGGAAGCTCACACCCACCCTCAATTACAGGCTCACACTGACAAGCAGCCTCTCTGCTCATCAGCCAGCCCTGACTCTCCGACTCCTACTCAAGACTTCCCCTACCCCCAGCCCTGCGCTCTCACCAGCTCCTCCACCCAGTCTCCAGCTAACCTTTCTATCTGAAACAAGACTTCTTTTCTTTGTTGCTTCTGCCTTTCCTCTTTCTTTCTTGCTCCCTGTCTTTCTTGCTCTTTTCTTTCTTGCTTGCTTGCTTTCTCGCTAGTGTCCCTCCCTCCAAGCACCACCACAAAAACATCTGAGATTCATCGAAATGAGTTGGACTTTTTGTAAGAAACTCTTCTTGTGATCTGTTTGTTGTTGAAGGTGTATACAACTTCATCCAAGCAACAGCTGACGGAGACTTAACATTTGATTACGAAAATGATGAACTCACCATAAATCCACAGCAAACCACTGCCCTTTCAAGACCTTCTTTTCTCAGTGGAGCATGTACATCAACCAACCTCACTAATTTGTTTGCTTTAAATTTCCTGACAAACATCCGAACAGTTTAAATGATTAACATCCATTAACAACAGAGTCAGCATTGAATCTTTAGAATGACCTGTTTCATAAAGTCATAACTCCAGACATGCTATGGGAACAGCTTCCCACTGCCACTGCCTGTGAACACAGCTCACGTACACTACCGTTCAAAAGTTTGGGGTCACCCAGACAATTTCGTGTTTTCCATGAAAACTCACACTTTTATTTATCAAATGAGTTGCAAAATGAATAGAAAATATAGTCAAGACATTGACAAGGTTAGAAATAATGATTTTTATTTGAAATATTAATTTTGTTCTTCAAACTTTGCTTTCGTCAAAGAATGCTCCATTTGCAGCAATTACAGCATTGCAGACCTTTGGCATTCTAGCTGTTAATTTGTTGAGGTAATCTGTAGAAATTTCACCCCACGCTTCCTGAAGCACCTCCCACAAGTTGGATTGGCTTGATGGGCACTTCTTGCGTACCATACGGTCAAGCTGCTCCCACAACAGCTCAATGGGGTTGAGATCTGGTGACTGCGCTGGCCACTCCATTACAGACAGCATACCAGCTGCCTGCTTCTTCCCTAAATAGTTCTTGCATAATTTGGAGGTGTGCTTTGGGTCATTGTCCTGTTGTAGGAGGAAATTGGCTCCAATCAAGCGCTGTCCACAGGGCATGGCATGGCGTTGCAAAATGGAGTGATAGCCTTCCTTATTTAAAATCCCTTTTACCTTGTACAAATCTCCCACTTTACCAGCACCAAAGCAGCCCCAGACCATCACATTACCTCCACCATGCTTGACAGATGGCGTCAGGCACTCTTCCAGCATCTTTTCACCTGTTCTGCGTCTCACAAATGTTCTTCTGTGTGATCCAAACACCTCAAACTTTGATTTGTCTGTCCATAACACTTTTTTCCAATCTTCCTCTGTCCAATGTCTGTGTTCTTTTGCCCATATCAATCTTTTCTTTTTATTGGCCAGTCTCAGATATGGCTTTTTCTTTGCCACTCTGCCTAGAAGGCCAGCGTCCCGGAGTCGCCACTTCTAGACGTTGACACTGGCGTTTTGCGGGTACCATTTAAAGAAGCTGCCAGTTGAGGACCTGTGAGGCGTCTATTTCTCAAACTAGAGACTCTAATATACTTGTCTTCTTGCTGAGTTGTGCACCGGGGCCTCCCACTTCTCTTTCTACTCTGGTTAGGGCCCGTTTGTGCTGTTCTCTGAAGGGAGTAGTACACACCGTTGTAGGAAATTTTCTGTTTCTTCGCAATTTCTCGCATGGAATAGCCTTCATTTCTAAGATCAAGAATAGACTGGCGAGTTTCACATGAAAGTTCTCTTTTTCTGGCCATTTTGAGAGTATAATCGAACCCACAAATGTGATGCTCCAGATACTCAACTAGCTCAAAGGAAGGCCAGTTTTATAGCTTCTCTCACCAGCAAAACAGTTTTCAGCTGTGCTAACATAATTGCACAAGGGTTTTCAAGGGTTTTCTAATCATCCATTAGTCTTCTAAGGCGATTAGCAAACACAATGTACCATTAGAACACTGGAGTGATAGTTGCTGGAAATGGGCCTCTATACACCTATGTAGATATTTCATTAAAAACCAGACGTTTCCACCTAGAATAGTCATTTACCACATTAACAATGTATAGAGTGTATTTCTGATTAATTTAATGTTATCTTCATTGAAAAAAACAGTGCTTTTCTTTGAAAAATAAGGACATTTCTAAGTGACCCCAAACTTTTGAACGGTAGTGTATGTTAGTGAAAATATGATCAGGTTGAAATATTAACACCACTACTGTTTTTTAGAAAGTCTTGTAAGCTGAGTCACAACCTCTGTAAGATTTCATAAGCCGTTTTCAGACATGACCTACGGGTGAAATCGGGACAATTGGCTGTGGGGTTTACCCGTTGTTTGCCTTTCACACACTCACAACGCAGCTGGAGGTTCTCTGCACAGACACGTTCACCACTCCATCGAATCCTCTGCATTATTCAGCTGAGTTGTGGAGCAGCCGGGTGCAGCAGACAGAGGCAGGAAGTGACGTAGTAACTCTGCTGCGGAGATCACATGATCATGTTTACCTGTGTTCACACATCGACTTCTCCTGGATTTCTACGGACTATACTTGGTGATCAGGTGGATAAAATCCGCAGAAACTACAGCGGGACTGCGGAGTCTAGTGCATGTCTGAAAGCAGCTTTATAACTGCATATAAAAAAGTGATCAATATCCAGGTCACCAAGAAGAAAGATCTGTACATATTTCATTATATCATGTAGTTGTTTTGTTGGTTCCATCAATGATCAGCTGAATTAAGCTTTTAAAGAGTTCACACTGCTGACGTAACATCTCTTAACAAAACTCTACTACTTTGCTGAGTAATAAGCTATAAAACAGGCTGAACAGCTGTAGGACACTATTAGAAAAAAATTGTTGTCTTTTATCAGGTGAAGGGCGCCTCTTTTTGCAGCCTTTAAATGAGCAAACTAATGGGGATAACATATGGTATTAAATGATCAGGGTGCACAACCGCACCTACAGCTTTGTCCTCTACTTCTCCAATATGATTTATGAATTAAAGTTGCTTTTTCAGCACCAATCGATTGGACAGCAACCTCTAAAGATGGTTTTATTGTCATTTAGTCACTGCTCTGGTGTGTGAAAGACAAAATGTGTCACACAAACCCAGCGGGAGAAACAAATTCATGGCCAGGCTTTGATTTAACTTGACAACAACAACACAACAGTCTGAGTCTTCTGTCAACAACATTTAGGACTATCTGCACTACAGAGTAAACACAGTCAGTGATGAATCATTTTTAAAACATTAAGTTGGAACACTGTCGGCCTTGTAGCTGCAGTTCCAACTATCTGATGCACTGACATCATGCATGCAACGGAACAGCCGTGTGAAACCAAACTACTATGACGTGGGCTGCCCACAGTGGTGAAATCCTGTAATGGTGAAGGAGTTTAATCCGTCTCAGAACCTACTCACGTAAGAACATGTGCATTAGAGAGTCAATGAAATGTAAAAATGTGCACTAAACGGACTAGCTGGACTGCAGTGTGACACAAGACATCATGCATGTCATGATCAAACAGCCAGTTACTGTTCCTGCCCTAAATTTCTTTTAGCTTAAAAAGCGAGCACATGTTGAGCAGATGTGAGTCCGTAGGGAAGCTCGAGCTGTCTCTCCTCCCTGCTCCATTCTCACGGGACATCAAGGAGCAGAAGCACTCTCTAGAGAGGAAACCTTTCTGCTTGCTTGCTTTTTTATGCTCGTGTTGTGAACAGGTGTGTGTGTATATGAATCTAGTATTTTCACCAAACAACAACTAGCTACCGAACAATATTGTTTACTTGAGAAAAGGAACATATAGGAACGTTTTTCAGGATTACTCTGTTTCTTGAAACGAAGCACGCCTGGCCCTCACTCCCTCTAATGACTGGATATGAGCCTTTACTAATGCCATGAGCATGAATGCTACCTTCAGTAGTGTCCTCCTCCTCTCTGACCCAGCTGCAGTGTTTTTTGTTGAAACATCTGATATCCATAATCCATTACATTGGGGCTAGTCCGACTCCAGCTTCAGGGACTTGTTCAGAGCGAGGGTCAGGGCTGACTCAGAGTGGGTCCGGACCCACAATGCCCATCCTTGCCATGAGCTGTGTGATCCTACTCTAACTGCCATTTCCTATTAGCAGAGGCTTTTGTTCTTTACAGGTTTATTATTTCCTGAGTTGCATCCTCAAGAAGAAGAAGAATTAAATGGTAAAATTAAAGTAGAAATATTGCCCAAAAAACTACCGGCAGTGGACTCACCATTCTTATATATTTGTCAGATCCAAGACACACAGCATAAATATCACACCTGTTAACAAGTTACCTTCACCTTCTGTCACACTTCTGTCTGTCCTCCATTCACTGTCAATTTAACACTTGTCCCCCTTTTGCAGTTATCTTAGCCCTAAAGAGAAGGTATATATTACATACAAATATAGAATCCAGCTGTGCCTATTTATACTTGGATCTTTGAAATATCTTGATTCTATCCCCCTCTGATACTGCCTCTCATTCTCCTGCTCCTCTTTCTCCTGCTCCTCTCTCTCTCTCTCTCTCTCTCTCTCCCCCCCCCCCCCCCCCCCCCCCCCCCGTCACCATGCTCTCTGTCTTCTGGTTCCCTGAAGTCCTAATCAAGGCTCTGGGATGAGGCTCACACAGACAGAAGGAAGAGAGCAGAGGCTCCCACTATGTTCACTAATAGGGCAGGGGTTGGAGTCTGTCAGTTGTGGCCATAAAGACTTTAGTGCTGTGGCTCTGACAGCACATGGCTTCCTGTGAGTAACCAGGAGACCCCAGTGTTAATGCAGACAGCGCTGCACGGTCACAGGCTAACTGCTGGCTGCAACGCTGTTTGGACACGTCAAGGGCCCCGAGATGAAGCCAAAGACCCTGAAACAAAACAGTTTTTTTTTATATAGAAAACACATAAACAGAAGCCCACTCTTCTCTCTGCCTTCTCTTTTTGTTGCAACTTTTCCTCCTATCACTTCCTTCATCTGCTCCCCCTCTAAGTGTAGGTGAAGCTCAGGTGATTTGAATATGTAGATGTGAAACATGAATGATTAATTAGGGTAATGTAGGGGGATTCAGAGTGCTACACCTCTTCCACATGGACATGACTGAGCTCATTTGCATAGATCTTAAACTAAGTCCCTGTAGTGTAAAGTGAACCGCACGGTGCGATGTCCACTTTGACTAAAAGCTCATCCTAAAATAAGAATCTAAGAGAAAAACTCATCAATAAAAAAGGCTGACTTTTAATATGCTACTACATTACACAGTGTCGGGGTCGTCGTTCCCATTCTGCCAAACTCTCTGTCTGCAGCCCAAATGTTCACAGTGGGATTGTTGGGAGGAGGTCTAGGTCAACAAATGTGTTTGCTGATGTATTAGCCCAGCTTACAGGCTGACAAGTTGCATATATGTTACACACATGGGGTCAGCGTGATCGATCATTTTCCAAGCCCTGACCAGTTTGATTTTCTTTCTTCTTTAATAGGACACAAGGGACCCGAGCTGGGGAAAGAGCCTAAGATATAATCATGCTGCCCTTTTGCTCGGCAGCAAAGCATACATCATACTCCTGTAACAAGTAATTATGAAAGTCTAAGAAATCTAGGAATGCTCAGTGTTTTTCTGCGACCTAGAAAGTATTAAGGAGACTGCAAGAGAAAATAATATTTTCAACTTTTACTGCTGTTATATAATCATTTATCTCGGTAATAATTAAAAAGCGCCATGATCGTTTGAAGCATTTTAATAGTAATGTTATGTTTAATTGGTCCGTGTGCCACTAGACAATTATCATTTATAGTCAATACTAACCCTGTGTTAGAGATCTAATCTAAGACCACTGGACGGAACCCCCTCCCCCTTCTATTTCAGTGGAGCTGGTGGAAATTGGCAGAGAGGCTGTAATTGAAACAGATGAAGTCAGAAAAGATTTTTTTCTGTTAAGTTGAATTTGATAGCCTCCAAACTGTGAACACATTTGCATATTTTTAATTAAATGTCTGGGCTTGTTTGTTTTTGCCTTTTCTTTTGGAGAATGAACTTGTCACTCTCTATATTGTGGCATCAACAAATGTTTGCTCTGACTTGTCAGTATATTTTTGACTGTCGACTCATCATTCAGGTTACACTGATTTTGAACATGAAATCTCCAGAGTATTGCTGCACTGCGTGTGTGTGTGTGGGGGGGGGGGGGTCCCACGTGGTGCTTGTGTGTTTGTATGTGCAGTGAATTTACATACCTCTTCCCAGCAAGTATTTCTCTACACGTCCTTCCCTTGACCAATTACACCTTTGCAGAATGGTTGCCATGACAGCCTTATAGCCTTAGCCTCTGCAGGGTTGTGTCGGTTTTGAATGTTTGTGTGTTACACATTACCGGAGAAAGGAAGTATCCTAAGACGTGATAAGAGTTCAGTCTTGTTGGTGCTGGTGTTCATGTGTGTGTCGGGTAACAGTAATAATATTCATCCCACCAGCTCCGTCAATAGCTCACTGGTGAAGAAGCAGCAACAGCAATAAGTTAACATTAGTCTCCGATCATTCTCAGTCAATATCTCTTTTTGATTAGCTTTAATCAATATCGAGCTCTGTTCAGGTCTTATTGCCAGGGTAACCGTCACTGCTGTTTACTGCTGTTAGACCTAATGAGTTTTGTGCTCTTGCTTGGCTTGTGGTTACATGTTTACCTGTGTGTGTTTGTGTGTGAATTATGTATATCTGAGTGCCAGAGGCTCAGTGTGAGACACATTATCTTTCATGCAGTTTTTTTTTTCTTACTGGGCCTCATAAATGTCAAGCATGGATTGAGGAAATTATGCCTGTTTAGATTATTTAGATTCATCCCATATTAATTCCCAAAGACCTGCGGTTTTCCCTGTTCCAATTTGCTTCACAAATGGACGTACCAGGAGCTATGACTTCTGAGCAAACACACACACACACACACACACACCAACACTGATACAGGCTCACCCAAAGTCATACCCATAATGGATGTCAAAAAGAATTGTTTGGTTTTCTCCCGAGGCCGGGAGGCAGGACAGCTGAGAGACGAATACTTAATCACACGGATACAAGCGGCGGAAAACACACCGACACGATGTACCGCTACCCACATGCACACGCACTTGTACAAACACACACACACACGCGCACACACACCCACAGACACACAGAAGATTAAGGGTAGGAGGGTATGAGAAGAATTCACAATGACTTGCAGGTCCAGTGAGTGTTGCAGAGGGAAGGAAGAGCCCTGAAGTACCGGGGGAGGTGTGGGCGCAGGGGCAGTCTGGGGTCAATTAGTATTCATAAAAGACAAATGAATCCATAGCTGTGGCCTAATACCAATTACTTTTGATCACCTAATCAATTAGAGTTGGTTAGGGTTACTGTAGCTAAATAGAAAATTAACTGCGACATTCACCATTGGCGTCGAGATGGCTTTTCATCAGCCACCACATCGGACATGTTAATTTCCTCATCAAGGTGGAGAATGGAGGGATATTCACCCGCCTGGATGGAAATGCACACTCCTGCACACATGCATGCAGCCACACACAGTTATTACAGGCCCTTTATTAAATATCCCTGTGGCCCCTTAATAGACAAATAGCATCTGATTCTATCAAGTGAAAGGGAGAGAGAGGGAGGGGAGAAAATTAACGGAGTCCTCGGTGGCAGAGCGAGTATGCGGCACTGAGAGACAGAGTAAATGAGTAATTCAGAACTGATTGATTGTACAAGAGAGATGGAGAAATGAAGAGTGAGAGAGTGCAAAACTGGGAGAGAGATAGAGAGGGAGAGACAGATAAAAAGGAACATAGACTGCAGAAGAACAGAAGAAAATGGATGTGATGGATGGCGAAAGAAGAGGGATTCAGGGAGACAGAGGGGTAGTCACTCCCCAAACCTTTGCTGGGAGGTTATGAAGCTAACGCTCCTCTATGTGCCGTTTGTGTGGTGTTAATGCACCTTTTTCCATTCCCACCCCTAACCTAGTTTAACTTCAGCCATCGCCTCGGGCTTGTGGAAGAGGAGTGGCAGCAATACCAGGTCAAGCCCAGGGAGGGGAAAAGCCCAGTGTTTAGTATTCCCTGAGTGTCGGACGCAGAGAGACAGGACGGAGATGGAGGGGAGAGAGAGAGTGTCTGGTGGAGGCAGGGGCGGGGATGTCTGGAGGATGAGACTTAAACCTAGGTAAAGCTGATACTGGGCTCAACCCTGTATTCTAGAAATATCTTTATATGGCATAAACTATATAAAGATGGACAACTCATCCTCACTTCCTCCTACTTTATATATAAATTCTTCCCCGCTGTATTTTTTTCTGTATTGAGGATTTGGTATGTTTTTTATTTTGTCTCTAATATCTTTTTGGTGTGGTATTTATTTCAGCCTTTACTGGTTTCTACCACACCCCACATGCTCATTTCCATTTAATTTATGTATTTTGTACTTATGTTGTGTGAATTAAACTAAACAAGCACTATTCACAAATGAAGCCAAGTGCTGCAGTAGCCAGCACCTGCTGATACATTATCATGAGTCTGTGTCAGCAATTAATTAAAACAAATGTTGTTTTAATTATTGTTTGTAAGGTACAAATCTTTCCAGGTTAAGTAGCTGAGATGCAAATGCAAGAAAGCACCAGCAGGTTCAAATTTCTCACTAATATTTCAGTGACAAACACCAAGATCTACAGATAACTATCAAAGGAAAAGGTGGAATAAAACATACGGGGCTCTGGGGACTGAATAAATGAGTAGTAGAGTTCGATTCTACTTTGGAGATGATCTATAGTCAGATGAAATGTCTGAGAAGCAGCAAGTCAAATCAAAGGCACAACAGCCTCTTTGTGAATTACCAATTAAAAATTAAAATACTTGCGTAATACTTGCGTGCGCTCAGGGAGATAACGGTCTGATGGAGGAGAGCTCCGTGTGAGTTAGTGACGTGCTGAGGGATTTTCTTGGCTTTAGATTCCTGTTCTTTCTTTTTTTGTCATCACACCATTGTAGGAGCCTTTATTGAGTTCACATCTGACGTCTCTGAGAGTTCATCTTGGCCAATCGGAGAGATTGCATGACCACATTTCCGGGGTGTTCTTGTCTGTGACTGAGAGTCTTTGTTCTCTTTGATGTTAGTGAACTTTCAAACTGCGTTCATGCTGAATTGCCTGGTGACCCGCAGCTCTTAAGTTCCAAATAGGGTTCACACTAAGATTAAAAGTTGGTGCCCACTCCTCTCTGGGTGACTTGCTCCTGCAGGTCAGTTATGAGGGTGAGGAGGTGATGTTTATTCTATGTGTGCTAGCGGCCCACAATGGGATGCAACCTGGACATTCCAGGCCGTTGGCTCCTGACTGCAAAGAGGCTTAAAGATTCGAAGGCGATAGGATCAATATTCTGGTTCAGTGGCCATGCAGAATATGAGGAGTCTGTTGACTTGCTGCCCGCTGTGTTTTAGAAAACTGTTGTGGAGAACTGGTTGGGTGCAAAGTTGTGTTGTTAGTCAGAACTCATGGGAGGGTTTGGGGAAAGTGTTGGTTCTGCTGGATTGTCTTTTCTCAAAACCTCCAGGGGGCTTCACCTGCAGAGTTGCTGTAGTGAAAGTAAATGTAATACATTGAACAGTGAGCATTTTGCAGATCTGTTCAGAATGGCCATTTGCACAAAAAAAGGGATACTCGGCACAGTAGGCAGTTATACTTTACTTATAGCGGTTTGCTAATGCAGGGTATGCTACTCTATATGGACCTATTTCTTTTAAGCTGCTTTTATACATACTCTGAACTCCGGATATATCCTGAAGTTCTCCGCAGGAACTGTATCTGAGAACGTCAATGTCCAAGTCAGTTCCTTCGAACATTCCCTGCAGTTTCTCCTGCCAGCCCTCTAGTAAAAACGCCAGATCATGTTCGAGTGAGCCCATGTGAGGATTCAGCCGGAGATTATCCGCCACGATTCTCCGCGAGTGAGTGGCCGTGTTGCTGACACCTCCAACGCACGATGGAGAGAAAAACTACACTGACGTCAGTTTGGAAACACAATGACATTTGAGAGCTTTTGGGGATAAGGGCCGACGTCTGTGTTGATGTACTGTAAACAATAGGACATGATCTCTACAGTGGAATATATGTAGGTCCTGCCTCCTGCCTCCAGCACCGCCACTTGTCTGAAGGCTACAGAGATTTCTGTGTTTGGTTTGAGCGGAGAATCTCTGACTGGGTTGTTCATATGTGGAAGTCAAACACCAGAGTTCATGTCTGAAAAAGGCTCTTGTGACTACCTGCACTCAAATATCTTATGGTTCTCCTACAACCCTGCATGTGTGTCAATGTGCACGTTTCTGAATTCCATTGCAGCCATGTGTGAATACATACTGTGTGTGAGTACAGCTGGTGGGTGTCTGCAAAGAGGTGACATCTACGCTCACTCCAGGTGGCGGCTCAACATTTCCTTTCACTGTGATATGAAGATTTTTTTATCTCCACTCGTACCACACATGCCGCATCACACCCAGACAAGCGTTGGTGTGAATTCATCTTCATTCACATTCATTTTTCTCTCTGCCCCTCCGTGGCCTGCCCTCTCTCTAATTTGTGTCTCTCCTCCTTTTCCTCTCCTCGGCCCCCTCCTCCCTCCGTGTCTCTGAGGCCAATGGCCAAGACAGGCCAGCAAGATGCGGTATTGATGTGGATGGATAGTTAGCTCTTCCTCCACATATAGTCTTTCCTGTCTAATTAGTGTTGAAGGAGAAGAGCCTGTCTCTGTGTGTGTGTGTGTGTCCTAGCCTCTGCTCTCTTATCTCAGAGCTCTCATTAACCAGGCTTTGTTTTCCTTAGCTTCATTAGCATTCCCATGACAGCGCCCGTTACCTTGGTTCTAGGCTAAATGCTCGGCTAAATAGTCAACATAGGAAGTCAGTCTGCCCCTTTTCATTAACATGAGCCTGTTTACATTGTCAAAGTGTTTGTAAGTGCTATGACACAGATTCCCCTAATAGCTCTTTGGGTCTACATATCATGTATTTGCTTTAGGTCTTCTCCTTTTTAAATAGTGGGAGACAAATCATCTCTCCTGCAGAATATGTAAGTCATGCTTTCACCTTTGGGTGTATCTGCTTGTCTGTGCCCACAAGGAATCTAGGCTACTCTATTAACATGAAGGCAGCATCCTCACAGACATTGTTTCCTCCAGGTGCAGTTTCTAATATCACTCGCTGGCAAGAATGCAGAGAGAAAGCGCAGGAACGGAACAAACGGGGAAAGCACCAGGAGGGTTGCTGATCCACAGACAGACGTGGGGGAGGTGGAGGCAGTAGAAGTGGAAAAATGGAAAATATATGAGTCCAGCAAGAGGGATGATAGGGGGGGGTGAGAAGGTTGTTTTGGGGGTCCCAGTATATGTTCCTCATTAAGATGAGGTCTTGGCATGGGGAGAGTGTGGTGAATCAGGGGGGAATTATGTAAAGGAGACCCTGCTGTCACAGGCGAACACCTGCGCTAAGATGTCACATAAGCCAGTCGTGCAACTATACCATCCATTTGTAATGATCGCCATGGAGACCGTATAGCCACGAGATGGGGAGAGTATATTCAGCAGTCCCAGAGGAGCGGTTCAAAGGCCACCCACTCTGCATACACCCCATCCATCCTCTCCTTCCCTCCAGCTCCCGATGTAACACACCATCCACCACCACCACCACCACCACCACCACAAACAGCACTAATACACATAACACTGCTCCATGGTGGTGCTTCTGCCTATTTCTCAATCATGACTGTCTGTGCTCTTTTCTGCATCATTTTTCAAAAAGCATGCAATATGTTTTCATAATGATGCCCATCCTTTCACACAGCCACCCATTCATTCATTTATTCATTCAAGTGTTTTCCAGTGTGGTATGAAAGTCACTTTATAGCTGACATAGTGTAATTTCGTGGAATCTATGTTAGTGAATGTTGAGTCCGTTTATCTTCAGTCTGAAGTTGCACCAGTGTCTCATTGTTATACATTTGTGAACCGAGACAAGTTTTTTCTGTGGCCTTGTTCAGACCTGCTATTAACATCCGTCCTGAGAGATCCGATCACAAGTGGACAGCTGTTTGTTTGTTTGTCTGTTCACACCTGACGTTAAAATGCGTCCTGAATGTGTCTCCTGTGACCAATTGTGATCAGATCTCATCTCCCCACTTTATAAGCAAATAATCACATTTGTCATTTGTGTTTGTGAAGAGCAAATTAAGTTTTTACCCAGTTTTTCAGGCGTTATCCATAGTACGTTTTTGTTTTAAAATGCATCAACTCAGCTACGGCAACACCTGCCGTCCACACTACTCAGTAGTTTTAGAGCCTTTAAAACAGAAATGTTTGGAAACACCTTTGGCTCCATTTCAGTTTGAAATCCCCCTGTGTGCTTTACATCTCGACAGAAACTGCAAAAGATGTCATAGACACAACCTCTTGCTAATTGGCTCTTTTCTGTCACAATGTAGCTGTCGCTGATTCGTCTCCTATCACATGACCTTCTGCTGGCAGAAAACAAGCCTCAACTACCAGTGTATAATCAATTACAAGCATTGCTGTTCAATTCTGTATTTTACAATGATACAACTACTTAAATGTGTAGGAGACGCGTGTACGGGAGCGGTCACGATGTGTGTTTTCAGAATGCATGGTGATTAAAACAGATACAGAGCCAAAGCAACTCCTGTGGACAGAGACTGTTATAGTTTAAAAACAAAAAATGTTGTTGTGCGTATGTAGACTGAGAATACAAATGTGTCCGATGACAATGTTTGTTAGTGTTGGTGTGTGGGCGTAAGTGAGAGAGAAAGAACAAGTGGAGTCAAGAGTAGCTGAATGAATAATGAGCTGCATGCAGATCTACAAGAAGAATGCATATTTTACCCTTTTGAAAAATGTATTAATCATAATGTGTTGGTAAGTGTTATATAAGTGATATTGTGGCGATGGTCACAAACAAATCAAAGTATGGACACTGAGAAGCGTAATAAAGTACGGCTCAGAGGAGGTCGACTGAGTAGGTGAGCCTTGATATTCTGCATTGGCACATGTCCCAGAACATCTCCCATTGAGATCTGACTGATCAGATCTCAGGACGCGTTGAGGATGCATTTGCGTGCGCTCAGACCTGAACCTACTGGCCATAAGTGATGGGACCACTCAGGACGCACCAGGTCTGAACAGGGTCTGTTTCTCTGAATTTGTTTCCAGTTGTCTTAGATGATGGTACTTTATTTCACGTCCTCTCAGTCAAGTGATGGAGTGTGAACCTTCTGTTGTTGGAAAGAAAGTCTCGAAATACCAAATAATTAGGAAAGCACGGTCAGGAGGAGAAGAAAATGTCATTTTACAACAGAGACATTTTAGTGTCCTCTGATCAAGATGGTCATTTTAACCTGACCAAAGTTACAGGATTTCTTTAAACTCTTCAACAAATACACTGCCGAGGTTTCAGGAATTTGTTTCTTGTACTTTTTTTACAAATTTTACAGCCGAAGGTGCGGCTATATTTAAAAAAAACATTTGATCAATGTTGAACCCAAATTCCTGCCACACTGGAGCATTAACCCTTATCAGAGCTTTTGGTTTTCACTTTGCTAACACATCATTCACATTGTTATCAACATGCAGGCTGTATTTTATTGATACGTTGCTGTTGTGGACCCAACTGCATCGTTACAAGAAAGCTAAAGGAGCTAACGGAGAGAAACTTTGGAAAATCTGAAACCCTCTTCCATGTCAGCATTACTGCATGTGTGCACATCCGAATCAAAGAGTGAAGCCTTCTCTATAGACTCACATTTTGTACCGGTGATTTTGTAACAGTGAGAAATCTGTCGTAGAAGAGACGGAGAACGTTGAGCAGACAGTGGACTCAATCACCCATGATGTAATGCAGCCACAAGACATGTATTTTGAGTAAGGGCTTCTCCTATCTCTCTGTCTCCCCTGTCAGATGGATGTTTCTCAAGGATTGAGAGCAGTGAGAGAGATGTGAGTAATTATGAAGAAAGCTGTCATACCTTCTATCCATCCTTCCTCATCCTCCTCTTCCTCCATCCACCCCCTCTTCCCTCTCTCTCTTCATCACTCTTCACTCCCCTCTCTGTAAACCACCCACTAAACCCTGTCTGTCAGCAGCCTGCTGCTTATATCCTTGCAGAAGCTGAAGTGGTCATTATTCACAGCTTAGGCGATGGCTGTTTGCTGTGAAATGGCTCACAGTGTGCTAACATGCGTTCAGAAATGCAGTTGGCATAGTGATTAGCATAGCTATTTCACATGTTAACCCGTCGCCACCTCTCTCAGGACCCCTACAGTCAGACCTGACAATATACCAATAATGAAAGGACGCAAATTTCCAACATGTACTCATTTCCCTCTGCGGCAGAAATAAGGCAAAGGGAATAGTGTGACTCAAATTGATTTCAGAAAAATGAACTGGAATGACTTTCGGTTTTTCTTTTCTTTTCCCTTCTTGTGTCCGTCCCCCCCTCTTCCGTCTGAGCATCATGTTTTCTTTATCTCAATATCACTTTGGCCTTTAGTCCACAAAACATCCCCAAGGATCAATTCAGTAAATGGACAAGCCCTCTTACACACACACAGAGATCACAAAGTGGCGTTATAGTAATGTTATTTCAACAGCATGGCCAGTGACCCCTCTAAAGATGATCCCGACAGTGGCTGTATACACATAACCTTAATAATTCACACACACACACACACACACACACACACACACACACTGCACTCAAACACACATACACACACAGACACACCAAGAGAATGTGTAAATAATTTACGGAGAGAGACGTCTAGCCCCCAGCATGAATAAGTAAGCGGCAGCCCACTGGCCAATTGCGCCCCTCTGTCTGCGTACACAGTTTAATCAACTCATAAATATTGCATTGCTTGCTTACTTGATAGTCTCACCAATTCTGTATTCAATTTTGTTTTCATTTAACTCCCACTTAACGATTCGACAAATTGTGGTGTTAAGAGTCGGAGCAGAGTTGCCTCATCACATGTGATTAATCAATGGAGAAATGAGGAAATCTAGATGTTTATTTCATTCTTACTCTAATTTAATTCCATTATATCTGCCTCTGATCTGCTGATTAGTTATGAAATGCTTGGTCCTTTCCCACCTACCTTGTTATTATGGCTTTAAAAAAATCTTCAGAACGCTTAACAAGTCCCAGTTTGACTGTTCTCCTTCTATAATTCAGTCCCACACTACATTACGCACACACTCGCTAGGGTTGTTATTGAATTTGTTTGATTGTTTTCCTTTTTCATGTGTATGTGTGATTAAACTTTTAAATATCCACTTTTGGTTTCATTACAGTCTCACACGCATTATAGTAACTAATAGAATTACCACGGTTACTTATTATTATTATCGTTGTAGTATATGGACAAAAAGGGCCCAATTTTAACATCACCCTCTTTACTTATATTATTTGTAATAAAAAATGATCCCCATTAGTTTAATATAGAGAATACATGAATAAAATGTGTTCAAGCAGGAACAAGAAGTGAGTACAGTTAATTTGATCCACATTTAATTCTCATTAATCTACAACCGAACACAATCGTGGTGGGTGGCAGGAGGACAGCACAATGCGGGTTCCACATCAAAGTGCATTATAATAAAAAGAATAGTGGCCTAATGATGATTAGATGAGTAATTGTAGTAGTGGGTGTTGAGCAGTATCAGGGGGCAGTATAAATGGTCCCGGTCACAGATCCACACTCTGCGGCTGTGGAGGCAGAAACACCTGCAGTAAGCGACAGGAGGAGACAGATGAGAAAACACAAACGTACAGGAGAGAAGAAGAAGAAGTCAAGTTAGTAACGTGCATTAATGGGATATAAATGTGTCCGGGTTAGTTTCCAGGTATTGATTTCCTCCCGGCATATAGTTGGCCATTTAATTAGACTGTACATTTCCCAAATTAAATCTTTATTCTAAAGCGCTTCAGTACACACAGGAGACGTTCTCCGCTCACACAACACATAAAACAGGGACTTTCAATTAGAAAACAATTACAATAGTTATCGTGTAACTGCAGGATCCTGGGGTTACAGCAGGTCTGACATGTGGAAAATACAGTGATTCACAGAGAAACTGGTGTAGTGGCCGTCTGGAAAAGAAGCTGGCTGAGTAATGTAGATGTTTTCTGGGCTTCTGAGCTGTTTAATGTGGAATCTGAAGCTAATAGATTCGATTCTGCTTGTGAATTGTTTTTTAATCTCCTCAGTCATAAATGTTTCTAGTTTTCTCTTCCAGTAGATGCAGTTTGTCTGAGCCCTGTGATACAGTTCCTTTGTAAGGGAGGAGTTTTATTGTCTGGTGTCAGGGGTTGAGGGAAACAGTTTCCTTCTGCTGGGGTTTTTGGCTGATGTGTTTGTCTACCAGAAAATAAACTCCACCACTGTAGCTCTGTTCCTGGGATGCTCCAGGTCTGGGAGCATTGCCTTCCTGTTGTGGGGATGCCTCGCGTACCTCTGTTCTTTTCAGTGTGCAATATAAGGATATTTTTAAGGAAATATTCCGAGTCTACCTGGAGTTTGGAGAGGAGCTGTCACTTTGAGTTTGGTGAGACAAATAAAAAGCTTAAAAGTTTTCCTCACTACTGTTAAATTAAGCCCCTTTTTTCAGTGGTCAAAAACCCACTAACACCCACTAACATCTGGCTGCAATAGGTCAAATGACTCTGCTGTAGACGTGAGTTTTTATCTTTTTATCCGGCCACAATCTGCTCTGATGGAAACATAACACCCGAGTGAATGGGCTAATTTCTTCTTCTTTATTTTGACAGTCTGCAACAATTTTTCTGTGCAACATTATTACACGCGTTGAACCTCTGGCCGTTACCGCGTAAAATTCTGATAAATGTTTGTGGGAATCTTGGGAACGATGTGCAACAGTATTGTGCAAGATGCAACACTGGCAAGACAGCAGAGTTAGAGAGCCGCTCAGTGTCTGGCTCGATCGAGATGTTGAATATGACGCGAGAAAGGCAAACTCCTTTATTGACAATAGGAGAGATGTTAACTGCCTGTTTTAGCGAGTTTACCTGTGATTAAGAAAAAATGTGTACAACTGTGTATACCTGCTTATTTTGGTGTAAAAGAGGTATAAGTGATCAAATAACTGAGCAAACAAGAAACGCTATCTTCTCCATCACTTTGGGAGAAAAAACTGAGATAGGATGAAACTATCTCTTCTCCCACCTGCTTGTTCCCCCACTCTGACTTGGCGGCTTCTGTTGTCAGAGCCCCGCATTTGTCTGACATCTTGGTGACTTAATTGTCAGGGGGTCATGTTTGCTACGGCAGCACAGATCATGACAATTAGTACAGCCCGAGGAGAGAGGAGGAGGGAGAAGAGTGGCAGAATCAGTGGAGAATCGATAGAGAGCAAGATTTCTGTCTCACACACTCAAACACGCACGCACACACACACACACACACACACACACACACACACACACACACACACACACACACACACACAGCGCGCGTGCACACACACACGTCTTTCTCTTGAACTTCATCTCTCTCAGCAGGAGCTTCTTCTGTCCTCCTGCAGTTATCTCCCTGGCTGTGAGGGTGTCATTTTGTTAGTAATTAAACTATCCATTAGATCAGTTTTGCAGGCGTTAAAGGAGCCGGACTCCTCACTTCATCCTCGGCTCCTTTCACAGCAGAAGCAGCTGAAAAGGAAATGTTCATAATTCTGACTGCAGGAAGGTTCTGCAGAGGAATCTTTGTTATAACAGTATGCATGGTGCGTAAAGCAAGAGAAGTATTGAGAGAGATCGCTGCAAAATGGGATGAGGAGAGAGGAGTAGTCTGGATGAAGCAAAGAGATGTAATGCAACAGAGGAGAATAGAAAGAGAGAGCGAGAGAGAGGTAAAAGGAGACAGAAAGCGAAATGGCGTAAAACGCTGAGTGCAGGGTGCGCTGCATGTCGGCGGGTATCAGGGGGAGTATTTGGTGGCCGGGAGCCAGTATGAGTGAGATGAGGGGAGGCGAGTGTGCAGAGCCAATAAATTACAGACCTTCAAGCCCCACTTTACATTAATGGAATGTGCAGCGCTGCTCTCTCCAGTCGGCCGCTGAGATTAAAGAGTGCGGAAATGGCTGTGGACAGGCTCTCCCTGGCCTTGGCTCTCTGTGTGATATGGGCCTTTAGAAACCCACAGAGTGGCCCTGTGGTGCACGGGCCCATGAAGCAGCGATGACTGTGCACGGAGATCCAGACGGAGCATTTTACTTATAATATCTGTTCCCGACAAAACCCACAGGATGTATTTGCTTTGTAATCGCAAGCAGTGAGCTTTGGCGCTGCAGAGCAAGAGAAGGTGGTTTTCAGAGCATCAGCAATAATGGTAGAAAATCCTCGCTTGGGTTGTTTATGTGAAATACTGTATTAAAGATCAGTTTCTTTGAAAGTGGATACACCGCGGTACACAGAAGATTTCTTCCAGATTATGTGGGATAAAGTGTGCGTGTATGAGAGAATGGCTGAAGCATATCCACCTAAACCCCGCTGCCTTTCACAGCCTCTAAACCCATTACCCCACCATTCATCTCTCAATTGAACTGTGCCACCGCTGTGTCTCTGCCTGTCTCCTGGTGGTTTTACACTTGTTTGATGGAATCAGATGCATCTGGGAAGATTCAATTAAAATGCTGTTGCCTTTCTTAACTACTTCTCATCGCTTGCATGTCTCCTGCCAGTCTTTTAAAGTGATTACACACAATTATTTCAATTAGGTGTCAGGAAGTAGTGCCATCATCATCAGACAGTAATCAGGTTGTGGTGGAGCAGTGGGAGACAGAAAGCGACAGTTCCCCTCATTCTCTTTCATTAAAGATGGAAGAAAACATCGCTGAGGGTCTTTCGCTTCTTTTTTTATTGTCCTCCTATTTTCACCATGTGGCTCACTTTTAGAAGTGCAGCATGAGACACGTTTGCACCCCCGTCAAGCTGTTCTCATCTCTGCTAATGAATGAAATCCATTTCTGGATCTCTTTCTGAAAGACGGGTGAAGATGAGGCATTGAGGGAGACTCAAAGGAAGACAATAGACCTCCTGTTGTCTCCTGGACAGAGTCGAATAGAGCAGCGAGAGAGAAAGAGAGATTATGCAAACGGCCTTCTGGCTATACTTTACAGTAGTGAGCAGTTATAATAACACGTGATTGGATTCCTCTTTTTTCTCTTATCATTTCAAATGTAATTCAAATTGAGACATATATATTTATATCAAATATCACTTCCTTTCTCCTTTTTGTCTTTTAACTGTTGCTACCCCCTCCCCTAAAATCCACCCATCTATTAGCTGTATTCTTTCAGGGTTTCCAGAGGGTGTTGGAGCCAATCCCAGCTGAGATTGGGTGGGTTTATGGAATGGTTACACCCCAGACAGGTCAGCAGTTTAACACAGGCTGACGTGACCCGTTTTCTGAACTCCAGACATTATCCAGACTTTGCCTTTCACACATGAAGAACGCAGCAGAAGATTCTCCATGTCAGACATGTTCACGACAACAGGAAAATCTCTGGGACATTTAGGTGGGGGGGTGGTGCCTGGGTATATATGCAGGGGGCAGGACATAATGTATATATTCAAAGTGAATTCTCTACGCATTCTCTTTCTTTCTTTTTTATTCTTCCTACCTTTTGTCCATGAAAAGCAAAGTACATACAAAGGGAAAAAACTAACAAAGACTTCTTTATACTTGCTTCTCTATGTTCTCCCATGTAGTTGAGCAGGAGTTCATGAGGTGAGCTGGTTGGGATTGGTTACTGTGGTCTATGTTTCTGGGCCCTCGTGTGTATGTTGTCCTTGAGGAGCTGAATATCTTAAAGCAGCTCCCGTGGGACTAAGGTATGGTTACAGAGTGGGGCACTGTGTTGTGATAACAGAGGCTCTGCAGGAGGAGACACACACGGCATAATGAACAACCCACTGCCCACTGCAGCACACGTGGGGCACACAAACATACAAACTCATATGCAAACACACATGCTTTCCCATAAATTGCCTGTTTTTCCTCTAATCCCGTCTTTCCCATATTGTATTATTTTCACACATCATAGGGGACAATACATGCAAACATGAAAGTGTGAACACACTATTCTGATGCAGCCCGGCACCCTGCAGCACATGCTTGGTTGCTTAGCTGAGGCCGCGCTGACTGCATGTCTTACAGCAGCATCAGTATGCTAGGGGCATGGTCCTGTGTCTGCACCACTCTACCCCCCCCCCCCCCCCTTCGTCCACCTCTCCTTTATGCCTCCCTCTCCGTTCTGTCTTACCCCATCACTCTCTCACTCGACTGATCTCTCTCCCTCCATTCCTGATCCCTCCCTCTGTCAGCACACAGATTTGGTGCACACAGCCAGATTTGGGCTACCTAAGCTCCTGCGTATTCATCCCTTTACTGTTTTTATCCTCCTTATCTAATCTTTGAATTGTCTGTTTTCCTGTAGTCCCTCTCCATTCCACTCCTCCCTCCACTTCATCACTCCCTGCGCTCCATCCTTCAGTGCGTCTTTGCGTCACTGCTGGCTGCGCTTTTGGGTTTCGGGTCCAAGTGGGAGCTGCATGCTAGGCTAATTATACCATTATGATCCAGCCCTATTAGCTTATGTTGTTTTTCTGCTTCTTCTCTCTGTTGTATTGTAATCAGGGGAAGGGTCCATTAATTGCTCTGCTGATGGCTGTCATCATCCACTTTCCTGTATGTGTGACACAGAGGGGTGGTTGTGTGTGTGTGTGTGTGTGTGTGTGTGTGTGTGTGTGTGTGTGTGTGTGTGTGTGTGTGTGTGTGTGTGTGTGTGTGTGTGTGTGTGTGTGTGCAGGTCTCAGCGGGTGTCTGATGGGAGGGTGCTCAAGTGTGGAGGACTCATCATGGGTTATTAGGAGCATGCAGGGGGGGCCATCAAGCATGTGAGATGGAGAGATAGTGGCAGCAGAGAGAGAGAAAGAGAGAGAGATGGGTAGGAGAGTTTCTTCAGAGGATTCTTTAAGCAAACTAGTGTTCGTCCTAAAGTGTGGCTTCAGAAGATACTCCCCCTCTGCCCGCTCCTGTCCTCTTCTTTAGCTTCACAATATACTTTTTGGGAGGAGATTGGAAAAACTTTTGTTTCATAAATGAAAATAATTGTGACAACTTTATCAAAGTTTTTAAAAGAATGGTCAAAACCGTCCTTACTTATTACAAGCTTTTCTGAAATCAGGACTGATAAAGACAAATCTTCACAGATGTCTGATGAATGATTGCTGGATTTCACAGTAATGAATAAAAGGGTGAACTTGATGAGATATTTAAATATATGAGTTTATTACAACATAGATCTGTCGACTGAGAAGATTCTTGGAGAATGTCCGAATCCAATGTGAGAAGACAGCAGCAATGTTTTTAACATGCAACATGCAACACACAACATGGAACTGAAAAAAATTATAAAATATACCAATACCTCAGGTTGAAAAAGAGGAGTCATACGTGTAGACGAAGACGCAGACGAAGCCCTGTGTCGATGTGTTTTGCACATAGACATGTGATCAACCCCCGGGGACTTGATTGTTTAAATCCTGCCTCCTGCATGCTGCCCCACCCCTCACCTGAATGTTCCGGAGATTGTTCTGTTGTTTTGAACTCGTCGGACTCGTACAATCTCCTGCTGTGTTGTTCATGTGTGAAAAGCAAAGTATGGAGACAGTCCCAGTCCGGACCCCATTGTGCTGATATTCTCCGGAGTTCATGTCTTAAAACGGCTTAAGTAATAAATTGCCTGACAAGGACCCTATATTTTAATAATACAACTCTACAGCAGCTATCACATCAGCGTGGTCATTCTCTCAGCCGTTAGAAAGCTCAGTCTCTTTATACAATGGTTTTCACCTGCTCAGCTGAACCAGTCATGGCTACTAAATTGACTGTGACATTTTTAAAAAATGGCAGAGTGCTCCTTTAAGTAAATGTTTTTCTGTCGTAGAAATGTTTGTAGGATGAATGAGTGGTGTTATATGGTAATTGAAGAGGCTTCAAATGGTCCGACCATTACACTTAATCACATTAAACACATGCTGGCCTATATGTCAATGGTCACTGTTAATTTCCTGCACAGCATCATCACAGCACATGACGGCAGATGAGGCTAAAGTACAAGAATCTAGACATCCTCGTACGCCTTGATTAATTCATTTCATATTCTGCTTGCCTAGAATGAATGTGCCATTAATATTTAATATTACTCCACTTTTTCACCAGATTGCAACATGACTATAAAAGGGGACACGTAGTGGGGGTGCGTGTTTGGGAGGTTAGAGCGAGGGTAAGAGAGGAAGGCAGTGTGAAGGAGAGAGGGTAAAATCACATGTTTTGTAAATTGCATTGTTAATACTGTTTGTGCTTACCAGTAATGCTGATGTGATGCTTAAGTAATAGAAATAGAAGAAAAGAAAATTAGATTTGAAAGAGACGGGGAGAAAACAGGAGATGAGTGGAGTCGGGGAGGATTAGGAGGGAGGGAGGGAGGCAGCCTCTGCATTAGCATATGTAGTTCAGTGTGGGGGGTGAAATGTGTGCTGACACAGTGTATTGTTGTGCATCTGAGCAGCACAAGAATAAACACCGAGGAGCACCTCCAGCTTTATTTTCATGCCGTACGAAATGAGAATTCACTGTTTTCATTCAGGCCCAGACACTCCGTAGTGTTTGGAATACATCTTACACGTTAAACTCTACAGATTTCATATCACTTAATACAATCATAGAAAAGTTATTATCATTCATAATTGGAGCCTTTATTAAGTCTGCAGGAAGGCTGTGGGGTATTTATGGTGTGTATAACAATAACTTACCAGATTCACAGAGACACCATGATACATTACACTAACCCCCCCCCCCCACCCACCCCCCCCCACCCCAACACACACATTCTACCATCTCCCTTTGAAAGCTTATATCGTAATTACACTTCTGTAAATACACAGAAGTCTATGCAGATTTAAGCTGCTTTCAGACATGCACTGAACTCCACAGATCCTCCGTGTTTTCTATGAAGAAGGTGCGTGTGTGAACGCAAATGTCCGAGTGAGAGCCTTTGCCGTTTCTGCAAACTTTCACCGCCTGGTCTCCTAGTATAAAGGACTGGATTCACCGCAAGCGAGTGCTGGTGTTGATGATGCTTCTAACACGCGACAAAAAATGTATAGCATCTCTCTCCATCCTGAGATATTTGTATTCTGCCAGTTTTTTCCACTTTTGTGTCCGTCATTAGAAGCGTCATCAACACACCCATTTGCGCTCTGTGGATTTTCCTGCTGTATACTCACACGTTCTCACTCAGTCATTGTCCAGATATTTTACGAGGGGGCTGTCGGGAAAAACTTGAGAATGTCTGGAGCTTTTGACTTGGACATTTGCATTGTCACATACAGCCCCTCTGTATAACTTCAGGGGAAAGTCCGGAGTTCAGCGTATGTCTGAGGGCAGCAAATGGTGGATCAACACACCGTAAATGTCAATATCACAACTTTGTTTTTACTTTCTCCCTCACGTGACATGTGCTTAGTGATCATTGGATCTTCAGGCACTTAAAAAATGCACATGAATTTCCATGGGATTATGTGAACTGTGAATCTTCTATTTTCTCACTTGGAGGAAGTATGTGACTGAGCATGGCTCCGTGTGCTCCAGCTGCACTACCCCTACAGTTGTTGCAGTAGTAGTATTGTGAAGGTGCATAATATGACGTAGGAGCCAAAGGGCAGATGGAGAAGTTAATTAGAGTCCGGGCCAGCCATCCCCACCTTCTGACCCATATCCACCCTCTCCCATCATCCCCCTCTCCTCATCTGTCATTCACAGTCCCACCACTGCTAACGAGCTTATTCTGAGCCATACATTATGTCTGCGGCTGTACCTTATTCTCCATACAGTGCGGCTCCCCCCCCCCCTTTCCTTCAGCAGAAAGAGGGCGATGGCTATTCGTTCCCACCATGTCTCCAATTAGATGCCCCTGTATTCATCCTTCTGTCAATCCCTCCCTCTTCTCTCTGTCCTCATTTCTCTCGTCTGCCAGTGTTGGAAGCAGGTTGTAAAACAGGCCGCCTTACTCAAATGGAGACAAGCCCTGCGGTCACCGTAGTTTTGTCACATTAGCCTCTTGATCAGCCTGTGTGTGGGTGTGCGTGCGCATGAGCGTGTGTGTGTGAGACATTAGCCTCGAAGTCACAGGTAATGATCTCATCTCTCCACTGGTGGCTAGAGCCCCCACCCCACACACACACTTGGACTTGGACACACTATCTTTGTGAGGACACTCATTGACAATATGCATCCCTAGTTCCTTACCCTTACCCTAACCTTAACCTTTACACTACCCATAACCTAAACCTTATTGTAAGCTAGAAGTGCACATACACACACTGAGAGGTAAGGTTGGTGAGCATTCGGTTCTCTAAAGGATGACCAGACCTCAAGAGTTCTCATCTGCATTTGTTTATTTTATATTTAGCAGGATTACACAAAAACTACTCAACCAGTTTCCATGAAATTCTTGGGAGGGGTGGGACATGACCAAAGGAAGAACTCATTAAAAATTCATGGATTTTGATGAAAACGATCAGGCTTGTTTATGGGAATGATATTAATGAGTGTGTGCAATTTGGTGCAGACCCAAATAGAAATCTGTATCTACCACGTGTCATTTTAGGTGTTAATACTCTAATATGCTGCCTCTTCTCTCCTCCAGGTGCATTTTCCTTCTTTGAGGAGAAGTGATATGGAAACCAGGTGTGGTGGCGTTCAGGTATGTTTAAAATCATATGTTTCTCTGCTATTTGTTTTGTTAGTTGTGTTATCTTTTGTTCAAATGCTATTGACCTAAATATGGCTGTGATTGAAATCACTATATGGTTAAATATTACCCTCTGCCATATTATTAAAGTTGCAAATTGTGCAAAATATGTTGCCCTCTATGATTTCCATGATGTAATTGATAGTGTTATCCTCGACGTGTACAATTTGGACAGAGGATAAATCAGTTCACAGTGCAAATGGTTGCAGAGTGAAAACAAAAGTCAAATCTGCATCAGTCCTGAACACAAATGGAGAGAAAATAGAACAGAAACTCACATTGAAGAGTGTTCTCCACAAATCACATAAATCACACAAAAACCACAGTGAAACAACAGAGAAACAATGTCAAAACAAACCAGGGGGCACTGAGGCAATAACACACAGCGGCTAGAGAAGAGCGCTGCAAACAGCAGTCAAAAACAGAAGCATGGAGAAACAATTTGTTAAAACCAGCTGACTTTGCATCAGCCCTTGCTTTTAGAAATCAATTCTGCGTTGTGAGACTAAATGACATCTTCCAAGTTTTCATTTGGTGTTGTTTCATTTAGAGTTCAACAGCATGTGATAGTACATTTGCTTAGCTTTGAATCATGCAGCTCATCCACCTGCTATCAGATCTGATGTTTTTTAGCTGGGAGCAGCCTCTCCAGCCCTCAGACACCTGACTGTGATGCTTTTATATTCCTGGCTCTCTATTTTTCTATTTATACCCACTGAGATGAGCAATGAGCCCAAGGCAGCCCTCACTCACCAGCCACGTAGACACAGGCGACACGGAAACACACTTCCCCCAAACACACACACACACACACCCACACACACACACACCACGAGTTAAGGCTGAGGTGGAGGTTAGAGTGTTTCATCAACAGTGTGTCTGACCATATGAACTAAAGTAATGCAGTGAGCTGAGTTGTCAAGCCTCAGAAAGCACATTGACGACTGGAGTTCCCGCTGCGTCCTTGCTGACAGCTGCACGGCGTCATAGGAAAAGTACATTTGCTGTGACCGAGATCTTGCTCATTCTGTGTTTGCAAACATGGAAATGTGATAAAACAGGAGACTCAAGAGCGTCTTGGCAGAGTCAACGAGAGACGCACACTGTAGCAACACTGTGACAGTAATTGGGCTGATTTAATGAGGCTATGGGATATTCCGTTGGTAGCTCTGATCAAAGCAATAACGTTAAATATTTTTAAACGTGACAACTCAAGTTTAATAAGAATTTAAAAACTCACTTGACTTTTTTCCCTAATTCATTACCACAGAAGTAGCAGGAGAGAGCGAGTGTGCAGGTCAGACCTGACGCCACATGAGAAATCTGTTTGGCATCGGATTTTTTTAAAGCTGTAATTAACTCCAGCAATCAGAAAACAATTAGCAGTGAGCAATTCATTCTGCATGGTTTTTGTGGCCTCAACTACAAGTTGAGGTTTTTTACATTAAAAACATGCCTGCACTTGTATACCTGCGCATATCTACACATACAGACCGGCACGCACAGACAGAGAAGAAATGGAGCTGGAGTACTACTGTGTAACTGAACCAGTTAAAAATGAATGAAGAAAACATCCAGCAGAAACAGCCCATGCTGCATAATTTACAATGTTGAGAAAACACTGAAACTGTGTCAGTTTGACTGGTTCCACCTCCTTTGCCCTCTTTTGCTCTTTCTCCGCCTCCCAGTACTAGCAGCATCCCCCTCTTTTCCCGCCCAACACACACACACACACACGCATACACACACACACATATACGTACGTAAACATAAATTCGCACAAACCTTTCCTAACCTCTACTTGAGTGATGCAGAGTTAAACGGAGGTCGAGCAGGGTCACTATTCTAACTCCTCAGTCCAATCGAGCAGGAGTTATCCAGGAGGAGTATAATGTAGTTGGTTTTACGTGTCATAATCATATCTTTTTCACATCCATGAAATGAGGATGAATCAATGACTCATACATTGTCTGTTACACTACTGTGGATATTTTTTTTACAGATATTTTCTCCTCAGTTTTAAACAAAAATCCTGTCCACACAACCTTTGTCTTACAAAAGAACACAAAATGACAAATGCTCAAATAAGCATGCAAGGCCAGTAGGTGGCGATAAAGTTTTGCATTAACGATCCAAATGTCAAAGAATGCTGTGGTTCAAGTAATATAAGGCAAGGTAGACGCCCGTGAATGCCATTGATGTGGTTCACTGATGCTAAATGTAGCTGCAAACTTGTAATTAGAGCTAGCGTTGCTAACCGTACGTAGAGAAACCGGTATATATCCGCTGTTGCTGTTGCCGTTTTTGTTGCATGCTGAACACACAAAGCAACAGTGGGCATGCACGAAGAAAGCTGTTACATCATAGCATGTTCACACAGATACACACGAACCAGAGTTTTGGAAAATCTGCTATTTTGAAGTTGTTTGGAAAAATCCTGTTTTAGTGACATAAAATGCAGTGAGGCTGAAACGCTGAGGAAAAATATTTGTTTTGCAAAAATATAATGTTGCCACATGGCTGTTACATGATTCATTGAGGTAATATCTGCTTTTCTTAATCCATTCTCGCGTCCTATGATGTGCCCCACAGGATATCTAACACCTTAAATAGAAACTGAAAGAACGGAGCACAGAGGAAGCTCAATGACCTAGATGTCTTGTATTTTTCGCTGTGGTGGAAAGCAGCTTGGATTTAGAGAGAATGGCATTCAAGCTTCATCTAGGGAACAATACTTCCTGCCCCAACAAGACTATTGTCTAAAGTAGAGACACTACTGAATCCGCTGGGGGAAACTTATCTTAATTGATCTCACAACATCGTGTGCAGCCCATCTCGACCACAGAGATAGTGTCTGTGTTTGTGTTTGACAGGTTCTCTTTGAAACAAGGGTCAACTTGATGTAAGAAAATGCCTCACTCTGTGAACATCAGACTAAAGTTAAGTCTTTACCACATGTTTTTGGATAATTCTATGCTTATGATGTATGTGGAAGTCAGTTTTCAGTTTTTAGAAAGATGCTGAAACGCCACCAGCTTCATAGAGAACACTCTGTTACTGCTCTGTAATCGACATGTGGAGGGACAGAAAAAAGAAAGCAAATATTCTTACTTTATTTTTACATTGATGTGTTGTGTTCTGACCACATGTCCCAGGGAATGTCTAATCTGAGTTTATGTTTTGGCACCAAGGTAAGCATATAAATAAAAAGGCAACAAAAGGTAGGAGCAACACACCTGCTCATTCTATGGTTTTGTAATTTAGATGTATATTATATGAAAGTGGAGATTGTAAATAGCAGATTTCGCAGAAGCAGTCTTATCGTTTGGCAGTGGTAGGGGGTTGTGTGGCCAGAGGGACCTACAGACAACTCAAAACGTTTAAGAATTTGATCCTATTTTCTAAGAAACAGACCTTTAAAATGTTTCACTGAGTAATTTCCATTCCCTTCACTGTTTAAACACGTTTTAGATTTATTTTCCTCTTGTAGCTCTCATTTTGATCTGAAAATTAGTTTCAGTGAAAACTGTTTTCTTGGAAAAGAAAATCAAGTTACTAATGTTGCTGCCACTGTCGTCACCACTGCCTCCTGTTAATCTGTTCCCTGCTAATAACCTCATTTAATTACTTCTCACACACGCACAGTATATGTCTATTATGGTACATGCACACATTCAGAAAATACAAATTATGTATATGATTAATGTATTTGTATGTTTTTTTTGGTCTAATCTTTTAAACCCACAACCATAATTGTCTTTCTAAACCCACTGGAGCCACATAGAGCCTGCTATATGTACAGCTGGTGGCAAATGGCTGCTTTTGTAGTGTATGTAAAACCACTAAATCTACACAGCATCACATTACTATCAAGTTATCAGAAATAATCTTTCAAACACTTGGTGCAACACTGCTGCAGCTGCACCCTTTAATTCCCCTCTGATCAGAAGGAAACTGATGTATGCACGTTCACGCATGTTCCCACACGTATGAAACGTGTTAATGAAATGTGATGGATTCTCCCAGAGGCAAAAGCCCTCAGAGTTACACATACTGATAAAAACATAAACATGTATGAGGTTTCAACGGAGCACATCTTTATATCTAATTCCCTAGCGTGTTAACACACACACACACACACACAAACACACTCACTAGCTCCGCTTCCCTTAAACCAACTGCGCACAAGTCAACCTGCCACCTAGATGTAAGTCGAGATCATCCTAAGTCATCTCTGCCACTCTGTCTTTTTTCAGTTTAGTCACATGAGAATGCAGGAAGAATGATCTGTGGCTTTGTCAAAACTCCATTCATAACTCCATCTCTTTGTTTGTTTTCAGATTCACTATATTGTCTCTCACCTACATCATCTCCCCCATGCTCTTTTACGCTCCTCACATCTGTCACACACCTAATATCCTGATGCATCTGAGTTATTGAAGAGTAGCATAGTAGCATTGATAGATATGGTCCTGCTGTGATATTTCATCTATGGGGGGGGGGGGGGGGGGGGGGGGCTGTTCCATCTGCCTCATGCCTTCCTTCACTTTCACTCATGCACAAACGACGCCCTGGTGTTTGCAGCTAAATAAGCAGTGTGGGATATAAGTAGGTGAGACGGGTCACTGTGCACTTGTCTGTGCATGTGGGTCAAAGTTAATCTCATTATGGTTTAAATGTAACACTCAAATTCACCTCCAGACATATTGATGCTTTTACAAAGGAGACTGTCATTTACATACTGTCGTTTACAGGCGTCAACTCAGTTTGATCACATTTGAAATTAATGTACATTGTGAGCCATTGACACATTTCTAAAAATACCTTAAAAAATTATTGAAAAGAAAACAAAGTAATCTACTCACCTGATCAATACATGTCAATCCTACACAGTATATCAAGATAGATGTCATTACAGCTCCCTAAAAGGGAAGGCAACGCATCTTGATTGCCGCCTGGTGGCTGGCTGCACTATAGGTCAGAAATCCTGCCTCCTCCATGTCAGCAGATGGGACATGGAGCAAACCAAAATTAAAACGAACATGTCAAATAAAGTTTTCTCAAAGATGGTTTCCATCATTATAGGTTGTTCTTATGGATGTATGTCCAAGTGTTCATTATACCCGTAAGTTTGTTTTGAATTAGTAATTTGATGCTAGAAAAAGGTTTGCTAATCTTAAGAAGAACCGAGTCTATGAGATGGCAAGTAACTGGATATACATGCTGCGAATGAATAAATAAAACGTGTGTGTGTGTGTGTGTGTGTGTGTGAGTGTGAGTGTGAGTGTGTGACAATTGCAATGTCTTTGCTGCTACAGAGGAGCTGCTGTTTGTTAAATCTTACAATTTCTGCACCTCATCAAAATCTTCAACTAGCGCTCCAGGTTTTATCCCTCAGTATCCAGTCTTTTTTTAACCTTTATTTATTCAGGATAGTTTACGGATAAGGCTTATTGTCCACTTTGTAAAGGGAAGGATTCGAGCTTTGGATTCTCTGGTGTTCATATTTGACCTCCTATCCTAATATGTTTGTTCAGTTTAAAGCATGGGTTATATTAAGTTACTAAACACATGTATAGCACTACCCTTGATGCAATGGTTTGAGCGGCTTCTCTTTGTTGAGGCGTCTGATGTCAGATGGTAGTGATGATGGTATAGCTGGTTTCCCAGGTTTGGTTCTGGTCAGTTTTGAGTGGCATAGTCATTTTTAAAAACAGCTGCTTACAGGGACTCCCCTGCATGTCTCTGGACCTAGATGCAGTTTATAGAGCTGGAGCGGAGGCAGGTTGCAGCTTCTTGTTGCTTTGCAGCTCAATGATTTCCTGTTTCAGGTTGTCAGGCACATCAGCTGCTTCCACATTAAACAGCTTAACAAAGATGCTCAGTTCCTTTTGTTCACTTTTCATGTCCCGAAACCTCTCGCCAAATGCCTGAAGGAAAGCAAACCCACCAATGTATTCAGATGTCATACAAGGCTTTTGTTCTCTTGGAGTTGGAAAATGCACAAACAAAATCAAACAAATCCTCACTTTTGATAGTGTCAAGCATATCTTACAGGGACAGTAATTCACAGCGTGTATTTAACTTGGCAGTGATCCCAAGAACAAAAAATGACTACAGTTTTATTTCTTATGTCTTTTGTTTTATCACAGGCCAGAGACAAAAACTGTAAAATTCTTGTGTTGTCCTTCAGTGATTTTCAATATGTTGGAACATATCAGTGAAACACTCTGCAATGTTTTTTCAAGACAAACTGGGACTTTGGAGTCATTTTTCACCTCGGCAGTAGCAACAAGACTCCTTCACAAATTCTTCTTCTGAATGAGTTTTCAGCTTATTGGCTTTCAGCTACCTCACCAGAGAAACTCGCCTGTGTTACAGTGTCTCCGTCAGAATGTGTGTTTCCATCTGTAATGACGCTCGAGATGGGCCTTTTTCATCACTTCTTCACAGGTACACAGGTTTAGATATAACAGCAATATATGGGTCTTGGTTTGCTGACAGCCATGCAGCCAGAGGGGATCATCCTGAAGGACATATTACTAGATTCTTAACTATGCCAAGGAGGTTTATTTTCAGGTTTATGAAAAAACTACTAGATGGATCACTACGAGACTCGATGTGGTATGGGTCACAGGAGAACCAATTACATTTTGGTGTGGATCCTGATCAGTGGGCAGATCCAGGATTTCTTTTTCCACTTTCTTTTAACATTGCAAGTGTCTTTTTCAACATTTCCGTTGATTTGTCAGAGAATGATTCATGGATCTTGATGAAAAAAATGTGGTTCATTGAGGGGACTGATATTTATGAGTGAATGCAATTTAGTGCAGATCCAAATAAAAATCACATTGCCATTCTAGTTATTTTATTTATTTCACTGCAGAAAAATAATTGCTGTCTTGATTTTGTTCTATTCCCGGAGCCGGAGGTTCCCCAGCCTTGCTTTACAGATTGATGCTCGAAATGTTTCATGCTATGTGGCTTTAGGTTTTAACTAGGCTCACTTTATGTCAAATGATGATCGCACTGTCATATACGAGCCCACTGTACTGCCCCTACAGTAGCTCAGCAGTGCAGAGCTGTGCTCAGGCAATTAGAGTGCTGCCTTTGTTGCCTTTAACGAGTTTGACCCGTTTTGCTGATAATATGCAGAAAATTCCATTCTGTCTCCTCTTCCCTGTTTTTCTCTCTCTGTCTCTTGTCTCTCTGTCTGTCCCGATCCTTTTCTTTTTTTTTTATCCTCTAGCATTCTCTCTGTCCCTTTCTCTGCATATGTGTGAATTAGAGGAATCCTAATCCTGTGAAACAATGTTCTGTGTGAATAGTACGATGGAGCTGACCTTCACGTTCTCACTGGAGATAAGTTCCATCTGGACGTTCTCATGGATTACCCAACAGAGTCATGTGTGTGTATGTGTCTGTAAAATGAAAAAAGTGCTGTATCAATGCGACTCATTCAGGTGTGTCTCTATGTAACTGGCATGTGTATGTGTGTGTGTCAGTTTGTGAGACGTGAGACGAGAGAGAGAGAGGGAAAGCTGCTGACGTGCACACATGAGCATCCAGGAATTATCTGTTCAGCCAAGCCGAGACAGGCACACAGAGAGCGTGTGAGAGGAGGAAGGTGAGTGAGAGATAGATACTGAGGGAGGGAGATAGACAGGAGGCCTCTGCACAGATAGAGAGGGTAAACTACAGATACACAGGTCGGAAAACAGCAAGGAAGGAAGAGATGGTGGGAGGAGAGGGTGGTGGGACACTTGGGAGGAAGGACAGTGACCCTGCTGGGTTTGTCAGAGGGATGGAGGTGGTGTGATGGAGGAAGAAACGAGGAGCAAGAAGTTTATTGAGATATTTAAAGTAGATCAGATAAGACATGAAAAGATGAACTTCAATAATCTGATTGGAGGAAAATGTTCATCCTTACAGCAGAAGCAGAACATAGTTAAGACAGAGAGAAAAAGTATGAGATGTAAGATATTGTTGTGTACTTTTTACTTTAAGTATAGTATTGCACATATGTCAAGTCATGGTTAGAGAAAGAAAAGTTGTATGTGTGTGTGTCAAAAATGTAAATAAATAGGTTTCAGAGTACTTGTAGAACATATAAATAATATTGATGTTTCTTACAACTTTGAGGAAAGCAAACCTCAACATTTGTGCTGACAACCACAAGATTTTAACAGAATAAAGTCAGTGATCAACTTGTCACTCATGCTCATAACTTAAATGTATCCTATAGCACTGTGGATAACAAATCTAACCAGTGATGGAGACAAACTGAGTCAATAGACGTTCAGACTGTTGGTGGGGGCACGTTGCTTGAGCTATAAGAGAGACATTGATCCACAAAGCCTGATAATTCATCTCCCTGTTTTTATGCTGATCCGATGCTTTAACACTTAAGTTATTACAACATCCATCTTTTTATTCTCAGCCTCAGTGATAGCCGTAAATATCCACTCACAATACAAAGTAATCTGCTTTGCATGTGAACTTTGTATTTGATTGGTCAATGCAGTGCCTTGTCAAATGACGATGCATTGTGTTGTGACAAGAGTTTAAGCAGGACCAGCTCTTTAGTGGAATTATTTATTTTCCTTTTTAACTTGTTGACTGGTGATTGTTTCCAAGCAAATACTTTGATTGATTTATCTCGAGAGCTGTTTATCTCAACTCTTTCACGCTTGGCATGTGTATTGGAAAAGGTTCCAAGGTAGTGCACTTTCAAAGTTGTGTGATTTGGGCACGTGATACATTCAATATTAATATACGTTTGAATAAACAGGCGATCAGTGCTCTGCAGCAGCGGCAGCTGGGAGTCATTAGCAGTGAAAAGCCCTCACTTGACCCTTACCCTCATGTCAGCAGTGCATTAATGACAACGCACACGATCATGACAACGGCAACAAATGATTCCCAGATCAGCGTTTTGTGGATCAAGTCTCATAGCCAGTCTCTACCCCCTGCAGCTCAATTACTGCAGCTCACTTTCACAGTTTCAGAAAGAAAGCTGCAACCAGCATCCCCACAGGCCAAGCAAACAGCCCATTTAAAACAAGCAGGTTTAGAAAGTGGCCGTACTGTATCATCCGATTCATCTGCCTCCTTGACAAACACTCCACCACTGAATCTTGTGTCTTGAACCAACTTTGAAACTAAACCTACATCCGTGTCGGAACGTGGAAGAAGAGGAGGTTTAGTTAGATGACTGTTGTGTTCCTTCCAGTCTTTGCAGAGATCAGAAGAATTGTGTCCACACTGAGGATCCTTAAACCCCCCCCCGACAGTAACACTCCACATCCGGATAAGAGGAAGATCTGAGGCGAGGGAAGTGCAGGAGGAGGTGCAGGGAGGGAAAACTGAAAGGAGGAAATGTGGATTGAAGGGGATTAGAAGAGGTTAAGGCATAAGGGGGAATTCCGGAAGTGCGTGAAACACAAAATTGGCATGGTTCAGTCTCAAATCCAAATGTTCTTTTTCAGTTCTAGGTATGTTTTCCTGGTATTTTCTAAATATTGTTTCATAGTTGTGGAAAGTTACGTCTGTTCCCACTCGCGGATCAAGCCGGTCAGACACCATGGTGAGTTCCCCAAGTCTATGACTCACACATTGATGTGTACGGACTGCACGACTCAACTGCAGGTGGTGAACCAATCAATAGTGTCTGCTGAATGACTGGGTGAAGGCTGCAGCATGACTACTGCTTACGTGCATTCATGACTCAGAGAGTGTGTGTGTCAGCGTGACAGTGCAAGTGGGTTGATGATGTCCAGCTTTGGACAGCACAGTCATCCTTTAACAGCCTCTAAACTACAACTTCCACACTCTCTGATTCAGTCATGCTCAAGTTTGATGACGTCTCCTCCACAACTTTTTTTTTTCAAACTTAAATCCCTCCATCCATCCATCCACCCCTCCTCCTCCTTCTCCCACTCTCTCCTTCTTTCATCTCTTCTTGCTCATTATAGTTTTGTTAACATAGGCTACATCCTCTGTCTCCCTCTTCTCCCTCTTCTCCCCCCCAAGCCCCCCCTGCACTCCCACTCCTTGAAAGCTGGAAATCAGGACAGTTCAGCAGAGGAGGGGTTAAGAGGAACCCGGCCTCGTGATTGGCTGCCGGCCGGCGGTCTGAACCAGCCTACAGAAAAGAGGTAACCAGGCAACCTCAGAGAGGGAGAGAGAGAGGGTGAGGAAAGGAGAGGGGGCAGAGGAGGAGAGAGGAGGGGAGAGAGAGAAAAAAACGCGCTGAAAGAAGCCTGGCATAGTTTTGTGGGGATCGTGGAAGAAGATGTAACGAAGCTCGGAAGCGCTCTCCCAGGGATGGAAAACTGGATTAGTGTCCCTGCTGAAACCCACTGTGGATGTGTGAGCGGACCAGCAGGAGATGCGGGGCAACGAGTGGATTCTAAAGCCTTGTCACAAAATGGGAACTAACTGCTCGTTTTCGCTGTAGTGCAAAGGTAAGTGAACAGCCTGGGACGGATTGGGTCCCGTGCACGGGGGGGCGCGCGCGCGCGGCGTGCACTTTGAGATTGGTGTGTGATAGTTGGAGCAGGCCGGTCTGAGCTGAGAGGAGCCTGTGGATTCACTGTCTGGTCACTGCAATGAATTATCCAGCGCTGCTGCTGCTGCTGGTGCTGCTGGTGCAGCTGGTGGTGCATCGGGATTTCTACTGTGTGTGTGTGTGTGTGTGTGTGTGTGTGCGTGTGCGCGCGCGCGTGTGTGGGGCGGTTGTGGGGGAAGTGACCCCCGCAATGAAGTAGTGGTCGGGGGCTCTACGTGTGTGTGTGTGAGTGAGAGAGAGATGTTAGGCGGGAGGAAAGACAGTGGTTTGGTGCATTCTGCATCTGTCTCCTCAGTGCGTGTGCGTGTGCGTCTCAGGGCGTCCTTCTGCCGGAGATCCACATGTATTCACGTAATGTCATGAAAACCACGTCAAGTCTTTAGCATTTTGCCACTTGATAGTGTGTGTGTGTGTGTGTGTGCGTGTGCGTGTGTGTCTGTCTGTTTGCTTGCCTGCCCCATCCTTTCCTTATCTCTCCCGAGTAAACTGGATCTTTTCACACACTTATCACAATGGCTTATTCTATTTAAGTATTTTTTACAACTGTGCGACCTGACACCTTTGGAAACTGTATTTCACGCGTCTTTACGCAAGGAGCCGCATTGGTTTAGTAGAATGTCCCTGGTGTGTGTGGGGTTCAGTCCACTTCAGGGGTTTGGCTCTCAATGGGAAAGAGGTGAAGTGAAGTGCAACTCGCTACAGTGGAGGCTGCGAGGGTGCTGATGAAGTGTTAGTGTAGGAGTGTAGTCAATGGTGTGTGTAGGCTATAGCAGGTTCTCAGTCACTGGGTTTGGGTTGATGGAGAGTGAGTGAGTGTGTGTGTGTGTGTGTGTGTGTGTGTGTGTGTGTGTGTGTGTGTGTGTGTGTGTGTGTGTGTGTGTGTGTGTGTGTGTGTGTGTGTGTGTGTGTGTGTGTGTGTGTGTGTGTGAGAGAGAGAGAGAGGGAGGGAGAGTTGAATGGGCGACCCGGTCAGTTTGCTTTGGGGGGCTCAGGCTTCTCTGCAGCTAAAAGCCGCATTAATCATGAGGCTGTGGTGCTCTGCAGACCCTCACTCTCTCCTCTCTCCTCTCTCCTCTCTCCCTCTCTGGCTGTCATGCACACAACCTGCATCAGTTGAATTCATATGGCGTACGTGTTGTGTGCTTATGGATGTGAATATTCATGTGTGCGTGTTTTAAAATGTGCGAAAAATCCCTATTTCTGTTTCGGGTTTTTATCACAAATGCAAAATCTGTGCATCGCTCACAAGCTTGACAGGTGTAAACCAACCACCAGCATGTGTGTGTCTCAGTATCCTTACTCAGCAGCTTTTACTCTGAGGAAGGCTACTGTCAATAACTGGAGTACTTCCAATTCCTCACACTTTATAGCTTTTTTTACTCCATGTCAGAGGGAGACATTGCTCTTCTTACGCCACCATATGTTTGATCTGTCAGTCGGCCACACAGTAGATTCAGAATTTACACATCAAAGACACATTTACATCATGGAAATGCAACAATATGAGTCTATTTTCAGACCTTTTACAGCTTTACAATACTTCTTGTACAGTACTTACAGTATTAATACATTTATTTTCAATTACTTGAAGTACATTTTACAACCGTTACTTATTTACATCAAGCTGGAAAAGTAGAAGTTGAGTGCAGGCTAATTTATTTGTAGTTGCTTTAATCTAGGAGAAGGATTTGAATAGTTTTTCCACTGCTGCCAAACAGACCTCTTACTTCTGCCTGTATGGGCCCAGCAGGCGACTGCAGGTCGTCATAGAAACCCACACAGTATTGTGTGGAAACTCTCAAAGAAAAAAGGCTCTTTCAATCCTCATCTCCGTCTGCTCCGTCTTCAGCCTCCTTTTTCCGATTTGCCTCCTCTTTCACTTTGCACGACCCAGCCCGCCTCTTGCAATTTATGTTTATCCAGCGGGGTCCGGTTTCTACTGTATAGCTGCAGACAATGCTCCTGAATGAACTTGGGACTAAGTCTTGAAACAGAAAAGATCTCTGTCAGGCTGCTTAGTTTTGACATCAAGAAATCCCTGCAAGCTGGAGTTTCCCGTTCCTTTTTCCTAAAGCTTTTCACAACCTTCGCCTTGTAACTCTGAGTCTGTATCTCAGTTGGAAACATGTTGTACTTCTGATAGCAAGAAAGCCTTTCACACAAAATAGTTTTATGCTCTACAGAAACTCATCTGACGCCATGTAAATGTCTGCATAAAAATGACAAGCTGTAAAGAAGCCTTTTCTTGAGCTGTCAGCTGTGCACAAGTTGGACTAATGGCACGCCTACTTTAAAAGTAAGGGTGGCCATTGAGCACATGTAGCTGTACTGGGCTTTGGTTAAACGTGTGTCCCATGGAAACCAGAGGATATGATCACAACTGGGTTTTGGTTCAGGTTCTTCAGGTGTGTGTAGACCAGAGGTTCTCATTTTTGTCTCAGCCACAAACCCCCCCCCCCCACAAGACAGAAAATAACCCATTATTTATTTTTTACACTTCTATATGCGAGAGAACAATATGAGTGAAATGTCTTGTATTAAAAAACATTTTCACCATGTCAAAACAGAATACCCAGATTCATTTTAGTGGATTAATCTGTAAACGTGTTACGGACCCCCAGGCAGTGTGCCATGGACGCCCAGGGGTAATCACACCCCCCTTTGAGAACCGATGGCGTAGACCACAAGCTGTCATTGGGCCCAGCAGGACAAAGAGACACTGTATTTTTAATCATCCAGCATGAATGTAAGAAATTACTGACTTAAAGCACGGTGACCACCATAAAGTTTAAACAGCATATAATGGTCAGATTCCTTCTCGTAAATGATTTCCACATTTGTTTTACTGTAACCTTATCAGTCATGTAGCTGAATACTTTACTGTGGCACCCCGGTGACACTTGTTGCTATGGATACAATTCAACGCCACAGTAAATTGACAGCCTATTCAAGTTACCTGCTCGGCTCGATGCTGGCTGCGTCTCAGTGGCATTTCTTTAAATTAGCCGAGTACAAAACAATGAGCTGGCAACTGCAGCCACATAAACGTGTGCCTGAAGATAACTAATATTCACCAAGTCCCCTGCCTTCATACTGTCTCCTCCTGTTTGAACCCAGATTCACTCGCTCTGGAGTCGATTTTGTTCTGGTTTGTGTTTTAATGAACAGTTCCTCAAATTAGACAAGTCGATGATACTTTTTTTTTTAGGTCAGTTACATTTTTCTTGTATATGTTAAACACCCCCACTGAGGTTATATTTCAGTCAGCTCCTTGGTGAACGTCCCAAATGCAGATTCCACTAAAACTGCATATTTAGCTCAGAGATTAATTGTTGTATAAAATAGATTTATGTTTGACTTTCTCCTTCAGCAGTGTGTTCTTTTACAGTGGGCTCTACAAACCTGTCCCTCCCATTAGCAGGGAAATTGTGTCCAAAATGAAAACATGCAGTCAGTGTTGTTCTCCTTCATCTGTAATTATACGACTTCCTCTTCCTCAGGCCTTATTTGTGCTACCTTTTCTCCCCTCTTCTCTCTCACTCTGTTGTACTGGGGGTGGGTGTCTCCACACAGCTCTGATTCATGATTGGACCAGGGTTGACTTCTCATCACCGTGAGCCAAAGATGCTGCAAAAGCACTCGTCTTTACTGTAACCTCCTCTTTAATCTTCTTTAATGTGCGTCACCGTCAGAGGTAGATTTCTTTCAGAAAAGAGGAAATCACAGGGAAATCTATAACCATCCTGCTGAGGTATTTTAAACATTTTCAAACATGTTAAATATCAGTATTTTTTCAGTGGGGGAGCCACCGTTACAGAAAGAGAGGAAAGAGGAGGAATTGACTGGCTCTTGGCTGGCTGCCCTTCCCATTGATCCACATTCCTTGTGTGTGTGTGACATTCTCTCAGATATAATTGGCACTGAGAATATCTTTACAGTCCATTGGGAGTGAGTGAGTGTGTGTGTGTGTGTGTAGCTGTACTATATGTACCATATTTCTTGGCCTTTATTTATCCACTGTGAGGGAAATGGGATGTGTCTTTGTGATACCGGGCAAATCAATATTCGCACATTAAGACATCGGATGTGCACAGGACTGTCATTACCACCTCTCATGATTACCCCTTGAATAAAAACAAGCACACACACACACACACACACACACACACACACACACACACACACACACACACACACACACACACACACACACACACACACACTTGCATACATGCACACACAGGGCAGTGCCTCTGCAGCCCATAATCTGGGATCTTCTTAAAACACTCACAATCTGTCCACACCCCTGGCATTAGCATCTGCAGACACAACAACAGCACAGCCCCAACATTTCACCACAGAAACACTGCTGTGTGCTCTGCTTTTGCACTTCATAAATATTCCTCTCGACAACACTGTGACTCTGACTTGGGTCTTATACTTCTTTTACATCAAAATTAGTGGGTACACACTGTTTTAAAATGCGATAAACCTGCTAAGAAAACCCAGATGGACTCTTTTCCATTTTCCAGGAGAGGAGCTCTCTCACCTCGCCGTTTTACGCTAAGATGTATAAATAAACAAACGTTTGTGGCCATTAGTGCGCTAACGCCTGGAACTCTATACGCCAACATCATAAAGTTATGTTTAAATCATTGCAGATCGGAGCTGGAGCCGATACAAACCTGTATCTACTGCAGGGTCATTTGACCTGGGAGTGAATGCCTATTGTATCCATTCCCATTGCAGAAAAAAGCCAGATGTGAGTTGGTGTTAGTAGGTTTTTTGGACCAGTGTAAAAGAGACTTGAGTTTAGCCATTGCAGAGGATATATTAATTATCAGGTAGGTAATGTATCACTATCCATCAGCAAGTAAGAGTGGGACATTTATGTGAGTACGATCATGAGTGCGAACAAACAACAAATACTAGAAATGTTAAATGTGAAGACCACAGTGGACAACTTCAACGAATTCACGAATCATTTCTTAGTTACAGTCGGCCACAGAGTCACTGCTACATTCACCTTTGTACTTTGAGGTCGAGCCATAGTGATTTCTTTATTTTTGTAACTTCAAGCCTTTTTCTAGCTTTACTCACTGTACTTTATCATCGTTCCATATCTATATCCATGTTTTCCCAGCCTCTGTCTTTGGTTGTCCATCTCTGCCCAGTTTCTACAGCCTCTCCGTTTCTCCCTCTCTCTCTTTGCCCTTCACTTCCTTCATCTCTCTCTGTCTAGTAGCTTCGGGGATCCTCTTGTTTGAAAAGAGATGTTGATTATGGAACCGAGACCCTTGAGTTCTTTTTTTTTTTTTCTTTTCACATTCACACTGCTGTTGTTATTTCGCACCATCATTATTTTCTTCATCTTTTTTCTCCTTCCTCCTATACATGTCTGGTCCTCTTGCTCTTTCCTTTCTCCTGTGAGCATCGCTTTGGGGTGAAATCACAAAGGTGTTCACTTTGTTAATGAGTTTTCACAGCAAACAAAAGCACTTTAAAGCAGGCCTTTGCACGCACACACACACATGCATGCACATGCACGCACGCACACACACGCTGGAGTCACAGCATATTAACACTTCAATTAATTTCACGCGTTACATTCTCATTTCCCCAGAAGTCAAGATCCCTGACCACCCACCTCCCTAAAACCACACACACACACACACCCGAGCCACAACAGACCCCAGCAGTATTACGTGCTCCGAGTGACATTTAAGGTGCCAGAGAGAAACCGAGAAACAAAGCGCCATAAATTACATTTTAATTTGTGTTCACTGCCTTTTATCTAGCCATGAGAGGAGATGTCTGGTCCTGTACAATAGTCTTTATTCAAGGGATACAATATATGAATGCATGTACAGCACACGTGGAGAGGGGGAGAGGGCTCTCAGTTTTGCTAGGGGGTTTGTTAGTTACACTTCCCTGTGGATCGGCTCCACTGACTTCCACACTCGCAGTGAGACTGCAACAAAGTAAGGGGAAGAAAAAGATGGAGACAGGAATGGAAAGATGTTTTCCTTAGAGGATTTCCTCTTTATATTTCTCTTTCTTTCTCTCCTTTTCTCTTTTGCTTTCTCTCCATCTGTGCTTTTCTGTAGCTTCTCGCTAATGAATTTTTAACCATCCCATGATTATCCTCTTTGTTTCTCAGTTACTCTCTGTGTTTGTAAAGATTAGCTACTGTCTTCACTGCACCTGCCCCACAGTGATGTTTCACAGTATGGTAACTATAGCCCGGGCAGTGTAGTAGTTTATTCAGTGATGTGGAAGTGACATAGCCTGTCTTACCCTTCTTGTTTTGAAAGACAAGGTGATGGTAGCCTAATTCATTCGCGTGTAGCTGCTGGTAGTGCTGCCTTGTGTGCCAAACATCTGTTAACACAGATGACACAGGGAGGGAGAGGGGCTGAGTCTGGCAGCTGCGTCCAGCACAGAGGAGTTGTCCATGGCCACATCATCACAAGCTGCCGCCCTGCAGCACCTGATGCTCACCTCGTACAGTGCTCGCTGAGCGGGTGGGTGCCCACGTGCACCTGCACTCACACCCTCTGACATCACCCTGTGACACTTACATACGCTCACACACACATCTAGGGGGGGGGGTTTACTTATTTATAAACACAAACGGATCAGAGCACTTCGATGTAGCACTTTTGTGATCGCTGAATGGAATTTTATGAGGTTTCATGGGTCATGAAATCTACTCATCCCATAAACCAAGTTAAGTTTCAATTAAGGTAGAAACATAAAAATGATCTGAATGGGATCCATTTTTTTTTCACTCATCAGAAAAACCCCTGAGGCTTTGGTTTTAGGGTTTTTTGTGTGTTTTCTTCTTACCCGTAACTTAAATCTTTCCAGGTTGACCATTTTGATATCATATCATCGAAAACCTTAATCCAGAATCCAACAAAATGAAATTCCTTTTCTTTAGAAACAGACATATTTATGTATGAAAAAGAAAATGAATTGAGGCATAAAAGAAAAGGAGCTTGATGGAGGTTAAGGCTGAGGTGAGTTTCTCAGTATCTGTGGTGAGTTGTGATTGGTAATTTCACTGCTCAGCCTTGGACATTACATACTATTATGGCTATTATGCTATTATCGTTGGTCATCACGCAACCTCCCACTGTGGACATTAACGCCCACACTCTTTTCATTCCCACTCTTGTGTGCTTTTAGGGAAGGGAGGAGAGCAGACTGCAGGCAGCCTGTCATGTTTCCAGTCAGTGTCTCAATTGGCCAGTTTTGGGATAATTCCATTGATCATTGATGGAGATATGGAGTCATAACCAGTGATACACTAATGGACTTATCCTGATAGCTCAACATATCTTCTTTTGGAGAGCATTGATCATATATACAGTACGTATTTAAATACTGATATCACATTACTCTGCTGGTGCTGTTGAATTTCATTTTTTTTATCAGTTAAAAACAATAAGCTGTGGCACATAGGACCGGGAATCGCTCATTTACAAGAAGGCCAGACAGAGAAGCATATTTTTCTTGATGCATTTATTTATAATGTTAATGCCTTCCTACCCAAACACGCATGACCCACGATTCATCCCTCTTTTTTTTTCACTTTTAAATTTTACTGGCCGACATCTAAGAGGATTTGCCACATAGACACATAAATACACATCAGGAATAAAGATAAACCAAATCAGTCCTCCCTTCACTGCTGGGAATTTGCAGCTTATATCATCCCAGAGGTAGTTATCATGGCTTTGTGCTTCAGATTGAGCTGTAAAGTGGAGCTTTAGCGCTGGTAAGCATGTGTTTATTAGATCAGTATTACTGGAAACAAAATAAAGCTGTACCATTTATTTGTATAAAAGCCTAAAGTAGCTCAAAGCTGTTTTATGCTATTTTTGACCACTAGTAGGCTCCAAGACTCTAAAATATCCCCAGAGTATATGATGCTTTGATACTTTATCATATTATCAGGTTCTTCTGGCTAACCCTGCAACTGTTGACAAACAAATCCAGAATAATCCACATAGACATCCTATGAAAGACTTCCATCTGTTCAACTTGAATATTTACTGCTGTTTCTTTACCTCCACCATGGAGGTCATGTTTTAATTTACATTTGTCTGATTGTTAGCAGGATTACACAAAAACTAGTAAACTGATTTGATTGAAACTTGTTGGGGGGGGGGGGGGGGTTGGGGTATGGGCCAAGAAAGAAGCCTTTAAATTTTGGATTCAGGGGGCAGGTCTAGAAATGTTTTTTCTCTTTCTTTTCATTTTTATGAATTCCTAAAGAAACAGTGCAGAAGGTATACTTAGAGGACTGATATCTATGAATGAGTGTAATTTGGTGTAGCTTGATTGAATTCAAGGGGACTGTTGGACCTTGGTGGAGGTACGCGCTCTACTAAGTCATTCTAGTTCTTAATGTGACCCAACAGCAAATAATTGGGTTTCTTTGACTTACTATAGGTTTGAATCTGCAGCTAGTTCTGTCAGCACCCTTCCATTTCACACTAATCACATAATGAAAAGCTAGCCTGTGTAAGTTGCAGTCCTGGGAGCTAGGGCCTGTGGTTTTATATGAAGTGTCACTGTTTTATCATGTCAAATCAGCAAGTCAAATCAGTGAGGTGAAAGTGGCTGAAAGCTCTGTGGAGCTGCAGGGATCCTCTCATCCAGCAGGGAGTCGCACTGCAGTGTCAACATAAACAATACCGTTTAAAGTGCATAAGCAGGCACTGGTCCTGGTTAATATAAAATGTAGCAGACAGTTAAATATAGATAGAATGCATGTGACAGATTCAACAATCGTGTGTGTGTTTGTGTGTTTGTGTGTGTGTCTGTGTGTGTGTGCGTGTGTGTTTGTGTGTGTGGTCAGCCTCAGTCAGGGGTCTTCTTTATGGATGAATGAAGGATTCAATCACCTGCCATTTGTGCTTCTTGATTGAGTTCCACTGAGCATGTACTGGACTGACTCACTGCTTACACACACACACACACACACACACACACACACACACACACACACGCACGCACAGGCAAATGCACAGTTAAAAGATGAGAGGACATACAACTGACTGAATTTAGTCAGTATAATAGTGCTTTAGATGGTTCCCTTACCCATAGGTTATGACACCCCCCCGGTCTCTCTCTCTCTCTCTCTCTCTCTCTCTCTCTCTCTCTCTCTCTCTCTCTCTCTCTCTCTCTCACACACACACACACGCACCCTCCTACCCATTCTTTTTTCGAGCATTAAGATAGGCAGCCTTCAATTAGCTGGATATGCTCCTAGATAATGACTCCTCTATCCATAGCACTATATGAGGGCTGATGAGTTTGATAAGTAATTTTTGGGAGCAATGGTGTTAAAAGACCACCCATTCAGCTATGGGGCATTGCTCACTCAGTGTGTGTGTACGTGCGCGTAATTGTGTGTGTGTGTGTGTGTGCACATAAAGCTGGATTAATGGAATAGGCAAGATCCAAGAAGTGCAAGATTAAATGACTGTGAACTGATTTAATGGTTTCAATCACGCACACCCCCAATAGCCATCGCTGGAGCCGACAGAAGTATTTGATAATATGATGTGGATGACTGGACCACCATATTTGGTGTGTGAGTGTGTGTGTGTGTGTGTGTGTGTTTCTTCTAGCGTGTGTGTGTGTAGCCCAGGTGTTGCTCATTTTGTGAGGACATAGATCTGTTCATACAGCAGAATTACGAGGACTTTTATTCCTTATGGGGACAAAAAGTGATTATATTTTAATGTGAAGATGTGCTTTAAGGTTCAAGGTTAGGTTTAGGTTAAGGGTTATGTAATGTTAAGTTAAAGGTTAGTAGTAGTTAGAGTTCAATTTAAAGTTAGCTTTAGGGTTAGGTTAGGTCAGATTTGGGTTAGCATGAGGTAAATTGTAATTATGGTTAAGGTTAGAGTAAGGTTAGTTTCAGGTTAAGGTAAGGTTAAGTTACATTATATTAGCATTAATGTTAGGCAAGTAGTAGTTTAGTTTAAGGTTAGAGTAAGGTTGGGTTTATGTTAAGGTTAGATTAAAAACATGACTGTAAACTAAACAGCCTGGAAGGTCTGCATCTGATACTTGGCTGTTTTCTCAAGCTGCTTGCTCTGAGGATGTCAGTTTCATACCTTTGACTGATCAAATTGTATGAAACTATTAGTCTCTTCACTTCATCTTGGAGAGCCTCGTATTTGCTCCTCTCAGCCTGCAGCTGCACCACAAACCTCTGCTGGCTGATTAGCTGAGCCTCCTGCAGCTCTGCGAAACATCTGTGGAGGTCTTCTCCTGGTTCTGCTCTGTGGTTAGAGTGACGATCTCTGTGGTGCCGAGGGTCTCAGGGTCGCTGTCCTCCTCCCAACTCTCAGGATGCATGTTTCTTCGTCGCTTTTGCTTTCTTCTAGGGTTTCCAGTTGGGCCAACGTTTCTTTGGTCTCATCCAGCTCCTGGCAAAGCTGGAGTCTCCTCTCTTGTTGGTGATTACGGGATCTCTCCCTGCCCAACTGATCTTTAAGATCTCTGACTTCTTGTCAAAGTGTCTGGCACTCTGTCAAGTTGTCCTGATCTCTGACCTGTCCAATGGCCCTTCTGTTGTAGGCTGTGGTGATCTGTTTGAATCAGGAGCAGTCTCTCTGTTCGACTGGTTGTTGCTGTGTTTTCCTTTGTACAATGGTGTGCCACGAGGTGATCAGTAGTAAATGATGTGAGGAAGGAACTGCAGTCTTATATTGTGTAGAGTGTGTGTGTGTGTGTGTGTGTGTGTGTGTGTGTGTGTGTGTGTGTGTGTGTGTGTGTGTGTGTGTGTGTGTGTGTGTGTGTGTGTGTGTGTGTAATTTAAAACAGCACACATGCTTTTTTTTGCACTTTGCCGCTTCACATCGAGTCACACATCTATGGCAGCTGGTAATAGCAGCTGTACTGTAAAATAGATTGTGCTTCTTAAGTGTGGAGAGTGTTCTTCATTTATCTTCCCTTCCCATATTTCCCGATGGGAGGTTATGGATGTGTTTCCATGGGGAGCGTGTGCTTTAAGAGATCTTTTTATGCCATGAGGTGCTACAGCAGCCATTACTACAGGTGTAAAATAAAGAAAAATGAATAAAAAGTTAATTTAGACAAAAAAGGTATGTGTTCAAAATGGAGAACTCAGAGAAAAACTACCTAACAGTGTCAGAAAGGGAGAGGCGGGAAGAAGATGACAGAGGGAGGACTAAGGAAGGAACTGCAGGAAGTGAGCTGCAGAGAGAGAAATGGTTGTGATTGCCTTGCTGGTGTGCCTCAGTGAGTTCTGCTGTGTTATTAGTCATACTACCTGCTGCTGTGAACTGCCCAGCTCACCTCACCCTGCCACTTGCGTGTGCATGTGCCCTCATGCGTGTGTGTGGGTGTCTAATGGGTCCTAGAAGCTGGCGATGAGTCCACTGTCTCACTTTCCTCTCTGGAGACTCACTTACTCGCCTGGAGAAAACACACTCTTACCTCGGCCTTTGCTGTAAATCGGCCCTCAAATGAGTTCTCGCTGTGATCCCGTTGTGCTGCCTCGGACCAGAGCTCTCATGAGAGAACGACTTAATGATCCCCTGTCTGATAAACAGAGGCCCGAGGAATGGAAATCTGTGCTGACGGGAATATTTAAAGCCTACATTGTCCGTCGGGCGGCCTTCCCCGAGAGTGGACCTCTTCACCAGAGTGGATTGACCTCTGCAATTTATTACCGCTGACATCCGTCACATCTCAGCCCTCAGGGACACACACAGTAATCATATCACAGCAGCCGCATACAACAGACCATATGACCGTCTGGCCGCAGCTGTGGCTGCCTGTAAGGTTTATTAAATGACTGACTTGTTAGTGCTATGGCTACCCTTATTGTTTCTCTACAACATGCCACCTCATACTGTGACTAAAGGTGTTTGATTCATAATATGATTGGGTACCTGGTTCTGGTTGGTTTGGTGTATAAGTGAGAAAATACGGCTCGATGGCCATACCTCAGTACCCCCATCTTCATCAGCAGCCTAATGGATTTTTCAATGCTCTCTCCCACAACCACTTTCATCCAGTCTCCCCTTTCAGTGTTTATCCAGGGTGTTAGAAGCCTTTTTCAGAAATGCATTTCACCATGTTAATGTTGTGGTCCTTTTGGCTACAGCAGCACATGGTAGGGCAGGGCAGCACGGGGCAAAAATCTACCTTTGTATTTTCTGTCTGAAAGTGGATGTATAATATATACATACTTGTATGTCTCTGTATTTTCTACAGAGTGGGTTAAATGTTCAATTCTAAACCAAAACCACACGTGAGCTAACACAAGCAGTTTATTTAAAGAGACTATGATCAATATTTAATAGCACAGACAGGATTTCCTTCCTTGTTTAAAAATGTACAGTTGCATAAAATGAAAATTGTATAAACCTACTTCACTGCCCATTGTAAATATTCTAGCAGTAAACGCTGATTGCTTGGCCTATTTTAATTCAGCTTGCATCTTTGTTTTGAGCATCATCAAAAGAACTTCACACACAAATAACCCATTACACAAACATACCAAATGTACAGTGGTGCAGAGCCCCTTTGAGGATAGTATGGGGGGGAAATCTGAAGTGTAACTGTGTCGGCTCTGTGCTTGGAAATCTGTGTGTATGGTTTTTAAGCCCTTTAATTTGTAATGCACATTACATGCATACAAACAACTTGAAGATAGAACAAGACACAATGAAAGCAGACCCTGGCATGTGTGTAATGTAAATTGTGTGGATGCTGCACCGCCCCCTATGTACATTTGCGTTTTTTTTTTCTTCACATCAGCAGTAACATGTATGAAGCTTTCTTGGGAACTACTTATTCAAAAAAGTTTGGCTCTCAACAATATACCCGCAAAGTTTTAGCCGCAAATGAGCTGTTGTTGAGAATATACAAATACAGACCATCTGAAATTCCTTCAGTTATAGTAAGATGAATAGACCTGTACCTGTACTGTACCTAGCATCACCTTTTGATGCAACCTGTTCATGGCATTCTCTGACTCTGACATTTGAGCAGGTTGTCCACTCACCAGAGGTTCGGTGGTTCAATCCCTGGCTCCTCTAGTCAGCATGCCGAAGTGTCCTTGAGCAAGACATTGAACCCCAAATTGTCCCTGACGGCTGTTCTGCCAGTGTGTGAGTGGTGTTTGATAGATAAAAACGCTGCTTAGAAGCACTGTTTGTGTGTGTGTGTGTGTTCCAAACGTGTGTGATTGTGGCTTGTAATGTATAGTTCTTTGGGACATTAAGACTAATAAAGCTCTATATAAATACACATTTACCATTTTGAATATCTCCAAATCATTGCCATTTCTTGGCAGCGTGGACCGGCGCTGTGTTTCCCTCCATGTTGCAGGTGAACAAGTGGAGCCTTGTGTGTGCACAGATGCAGAGGGAGGGTGAGGGAGAGGGCAGAGATGTGCAGAGAGTGTGAGAGAAGAAAGATGCAAACACTACCATGGCTTTATGGAAGAAATATTATGTAATGCAACATCAAACTATACAGATATAAATGGCATTGTCTCAACCTGCATGGCATTTGAAATGATATCAATAAAAGTCGATATACTGTCCGGCCCCAAGACAAAGGCAATAAAACAAGAAATACTGTGGATGAGCTAATTTCGGTTTTGAGAGGAGATTCTTCGCATGTTCTCATGCTTTTTTTCCACTTTGCATTGCAGAAAAATAAGGGAAAAAGTAACTATTTGCAAACCACAATAATCTTAAGGCAATGTCTTATTAACTTTAATGCTTTGGGTATGAATTGCAAAACATTTTACATACAACATGTGAGCAAAAAATCAGAGCGACAACCTGTTGGGTGCTGGTCTGCTGTAAGGGTGGGCTATATATCGAAAATACTCGATGTATCGTGGCTTGTTCCACATGCGATGTATAAAATGACTATATCGCGACCATCAAGTACAAATTGTCACGTGAATGTTTTAAGCCGTCACACTGCTCACCCCCCCGCCCATCCAGAAAAGTCTCCTGCCTGCATGTGTATCTTAGTATCAGAGAGCACGGAGAGAGCGAAAGAAAGTGAACAGTCCCAGCGAGTTGACGAGAGTTCAGAGACGGTTATTGATAGTTTGCTCAAATTCTTTGTGAACGCTGAACCGAATGAATCAGTTTACAAATGTGTGTGTGTCTGTGCTCGGAGCGAGTTGAAGTTTACACACACAGGCTCTGGGGCTCTGGCCCCACTCACTTCGCTACACAGTGAGATCAGAGCTTGTTCACGTGAAGCAGCCGGTCAGTGACTTTGTTGAAGATCAGTGGAAACATCAGTTTTCTATATGATCCACAGCTGCTCAATGACCAGAAGGAATGCCCTGACATTTATATTCGACTCGAAGCGAGGTCATTTACATCGTGTTTTAGGCCTAAATGTCTGCTGATATCTTCTGATGAGGTGCTTGGAGGGACCACTGGAAATGCTAACGTCTGCTAGCTTAGCCACTTCCTGTAGACTTTTATTAATTTTAACATTTGTACAGTTATTTAGAGTAGATTTCAAAATATCAAGATATATATTGTGTATCGCGATATAGCCTAAAAATATCGCGATATTTGTTTTAGGCCATATCGCCCAGCCCTAGTCTGCTGGTTAAATCTGCACAAGGGATGCTTGAAGCAAAAAGAACAGGGAACCTTTAGTTTTTCCCTTCATTATTATTTTATTTCATTTCATTTTACCAAGTTTCAAAAGGGGGTGGGAAAAACAAAACAAAAACGTGAGCTTTGTGTCTTGGACTTTCTCTTGTTTCCTGTTTTGTGGATACAGTACCTTACATCATTGATGCTCAATAAAATATATTTTAAAAAAGAACAGGGAACTCTATCTTCGTTATCTGTCTTGATATGAAGGGGACACCACATACAGCATATATTTGAATATAACCATTACAGCAATTTACATCATGGGGACTTGTGTCTGAAAGCCCAAAAGCCTTTACTCGACTAACAGATGGACCAAGCAATGTTCCAGACCCCGTGTCTGAAAATGGCTCCAGAGTAAGGTGTGGCTCTGAGTGTGAAAGTGTGTGTGTATGTCTGTGTGTGTGTGTGTGTGTGTGTGTGTGTGTGTGTGTGTGTGTGTGTGTGTGTGTGTGTGTGTGTGTGTAGCCATCCTGTGGAGTGTGTTGTGACTGGGCCAGGGGAGTTCTCAGGGGTGCAGCTATAAATTAAGATAAAAGCAGAAATGGGAGGGATGGAGGATAGGAGGAACACTGCAGGTGTTGCAGAGCATTTAATCACTCACCTGTGAGACGGATGAGAGGAGCCTGCAGACTGCACACGCACACGCACACACACACACGCGCACACACACACACGCACACACACTCACACACACACACACACACTCACACTCACACACACACACACACACACACACACACACACACACACACACACACACACACACACATCTACTCAGACTGGTGGGACTAATTACCCAAACTCCACCATGATGAACGCTCCACCACAGCACGGCTGGTAAAAGTCACACACAAACGTCTGCCTCCCTAACTTATTACACCGCTCATCTCCTGTTCTTCTCATTCTGTCGCCATCTGAAGGAGACACAGAGGAGGAGCAGGAGGAAAAGAGAGCAGGGTAGTAGCTTGTAGGTCAGGAGGCGCATCGAGGCAGCTATTCTCCATGCAGGCTGTGGCTGCAGGCAGCGCTACAGGTAACAAACACATCAGTCACCTACACAGCACACCTGTTACTGTACAGATGGCGAGCCCTGCGAGAGAGGCAGGCCGAGCAATGAAGAAAGATGAGCTATCAGACGGTGAGGGAAACGCAGAGGAGGAGAGACAAAGGGAAGGCAGGAATGATATTTTTCATGGCCAGCCTGTTAAGGGAGATCGAGGAAGGGGAGACTGGGAGGACGGCAGTGTGGAGTCGGGGGGGCTGCACCTGTTTGTGTACCACTGAGGAAGCAGAGGTAGAGGAGCTGAGGGGGGCAAGAGGAGAAGGATTTCCTCACCTGTGTCCTCTGCCTGGAGCACACCAAGGCCTGTGTAATCTAGTGAGTCTGTCTCTAGGCTTCCTGTATATTATTATACTACACACACACCTCACACACTCTTCTTACCACCTTTTTATTTTTCCTTTTTTATCTTTCTCTCTTGTTCGTCCTCACATAAGAAATAATCCTCTTCATTACCTGTGTCCTCATCAAAGAAACCAAAGCGCTCTCTGCTCTCGAAATCTACCATTATCATTTTGTTCCCTATAAAAGGTTTTATTCTGTCTGTGTGTGTGTGTGTGTGTGTGTGTGTGCGAGGGCGTGCATATGAATGTGTGTGCACATCTGGCTGTGCCCCCAGCTACGTATCTTAATCTCCTGTCTATTAGTACATTCAGAATTCTCCTTAAGCTGGTGGAGGCATCTGATAGGCTAATTTCACAGCCCCGCTGGCGTTCATCTTGCTGCAGGAAGTGGAGGAGACGATGTCGTTGGAATAAGATGAGAGGAAAAAAAGAAGCACTTCAGCCTTTTCAGGCTCAGTCACTCTCTGAACAGCTCTAGCTGAATTCCAAACGAGCAAATGTTATTCTGGAAACTACAAATTTTAATACAGAATGATGAATTTGGCTAAATTAAACCTTAGCTTTGGGTTGCGCTGTTAGCATTTAATTTCTCTTCCTGTTTATTCCAGTATAGGTTAACATTAATCACAGGGTTTATGTGGTCTTGGTATATTTAACCTTTGTATGGTCATCAAACTCTATGTTTTTGGCCCATAAAGAACTCTTTAAATATTCTGTACAGAATATGGAGAACATTTGTTTTGCTTTGAGAAGCAAACTGCCATCAATCACTGCGATTTTATCCCAGTTTTTTCATGTTTCACCAAACGAAAGGGGGTCATTGAGTGATTTTAATTCCCTGAAAGACTGATGTAACTTTGTTTTTGTGAATATTTAACATGACATTTCATTAGATGTTTATAAATATATACCAATTTTTTTTCCGTTTTTGTCAGTGAGACATTAAAAAAGCCCAATTTAGCACAGAGTAAATGTTTAGAATTATCCATAAAGGCATAAAGAGAAGATAAAGAACCATCTGCAGAGGTGCACACTCTGGTCTTGTTCCTGAGAAGTGAAGAGGTCATGTCAAACAAGGAGCATCCACTGGCCTTTAATATTAATCCACACCGATGCAATGGAGCTCGTACAATGGGCAGTGTTGAGTGTTTGTGTCTGTGGGTGCATGAGAGGAGAAAGGAGGGGGGGGGACTGGGAGATTCAGATTCCCTATTCCAGTCACACAGATCTTCTTTTCACTCCTGTGACAGCACATTTCCTTCCCTCTTCATGCTTGTTGCCTGCTCTCCTCCAGCTCTCTCTCCTTCCCTCTCAAATGGAAATTCAAATTCAAATTACCTTAATTGGAATGACAAGGATCTTTATGCAACAGAACATACAACAGTGTACAGTAAAGTTCTTACTTATCTAATCTTATTCACAAAAACACTGAGAACACAATGCAGATGACAATTTTGTCAATTCAAAAAATGCAGAGGGCTCTCTAGACACCACTTTTTTTGAAATACTTATTCTGCCAAAATTGACTGAGTAGACTTTTTGGGTCTTCAGAATTAATGTGTAGTAATTTATGATGAAGGTGTTCATAGCCTCAGTTTTTCCATACATTTACTATTTCAAATGCTACGATCTTATTTCATTGTAGAGTTTAGCTTTTATACTATTTAAATAGTTTTAGGTATAGATAACACATAAAATGATGACTTTTTTGCACTCCCACCAGTCCAACAGAAGTGGCTAAGCTAGCGGACGTTAGCACTTCCCTGGATGCACCTTGTCGGAAGTTATAAGCTGATATTTAGGCTAAAAACACGATATAAATGAACTCGTTCCGAGTCAAATTTGAATGTCTGGGCTTGCAGACACTTGGATGAAACAACACGAACAGTGTGGAGGCATGTTATGTTTTCTTCTGTTTTATTAAGTACTATGCTTTGGTCACTAATTTCTTCAGTTGTATTGGATTTGGCTTAAGCACTGTTTATCCCTGAGACTCCTAAAGTGTTTTGTGGACTCAAACACTTCACCCACCCCTCCATCGGCATAGTGGTGAGTAGATGATGAGTGAATTTCATTCCTGGGTGAACTATCCCTTAAAGACAAAAAACAAAGCATCAAGCCCTTTATCATCAGCTCTGGGTGCCTCTCTCCTCCTCTCTGTCTATCCCCACTCCTCTGTCCAGCTCCCCTGCTCCCCCCTGTGCTGGTGTATGTATTGGTATCATTAGCACCTGCACAATGATGGATGATACTGAGAAGCTGGGCCCTGATGGGGTGGGACTTAAGCACAGTATCATTACCTGTACTACATACACGCACTGTACATGCAGACATACACACGCATGCACACATGTGCACACACACACACACACACACACACACACACACACACACACACACACACACACACACACACACACACACACACAAATAATGAGACCGTGTGTGTGTACTTGTGTATCCACACCAAGTGTTTGACGTCATTCAGATGCCTGTGTGTAGCTGGAAAAACATCACCTCTTTTCTGTCTCTCTCTCTCTCACAAACACACATACAAACCCACAAAGCCTTTTCTGAGTTTTAATAGGTTTGTATTGACTTGGAGTCCCACAGGGAGCTGAATGCCAATAGCCCCTCTACTCTCAGTGAGAGTTCACACAGTCCAACAGTCCAATAGACCATAGGGTGCTAAAAGGGTCTATTTCGAGCACTGGCAGAAAGTTTCACCTTTAGGGAATTTCACAGACTCCATATGCAGCATGAGTTTTTTACACGTTTTTACACATTCATGTGTGTGTGTGTGTGTGTGTGTGTGTTAGAGGGAGTGATTTGTGCTGGAAATGTTTGTGCAAAGTTCAAAGAGTTTGGAATTCACAAATGGAAATTATGCAAATACTTTCCCTGAGTCTGACAATCCCCCGGTGATTCACTCTGAGTCTGTTGATCAGAGGGTGCAATCTATTTTGTGTTTGGTGTGTGTGCTCTCTTGTGCATGTCTTCCTTTCTGAAAGAAAGATGGTTGGACAGCTGAATCAGTCAAAGAACAAACAAAGTACAGTGTGAGATAAGAGTCGTAGTGTGTGTGTGTGTGTGTGTGTGTGTGTGTGTGTGTGTGTGTGTGTGTGTGTGTGTGTTTGTGTGTGTGTGTGTGTGTGTGTGTGTGTGTGTGTGTGTGTGTATACTCACTTTTGTTACCTCTTTTGGACCATTTCCGGCATAAACACTGACCTTGTCAGGACCAGTAGACCTCATGAGGATCAAAGCCCATTTCTAATGAAGCAAAACGTCATTTCTGAGCTCCTGGTGTGTGTGTCTGTGTCTGTGTGTCTTTCTGTGTGTGGCCTGATCATGTTGCCAGATTGTCAGAGTCTATAAGAAACAACAGGGCCTTATTAAACACGGACACTCAGTAAAGATTGATTTTGTTTGGCTGTCTGTGTTTTAACTGGAAGGGCAGGCGACTGTGACAGTGTGCTCGGTCCGATTAGACACACGGGCAGGAGGCAAGAACTGTGGCTGACTGATGGCCACTAGTGGCAGGAGACTGCACAGGATTAGGACTGGGGAGAAGTTGTACTTGTACCCCCTTGGGGATTTTTTCCCAAAGGCTGAAGAGGGTAGGTTGAACCAAGACGTTCCCTCTGAACTCTGACTGGGCTCGGAGGACAGAAGTGGAGAACATGTTCCTCCCCCTGCAGCACAGATCGACACGCTGACAGAGCAAGAACACCATTGATTAAACTCACCCGTTGGCTTCTCCAAATGTGTGTTGTGGAACAAGTTGCTGGCAGCGAGCTGCTCATCTCGCCAGCGGCTTGCAAGTGAGGAGGTTTGGGGCTGTTTTTGTTGAAGGTTTAGCCTAAAGCATCCTTCCCTTCTTTTAGTCACTGCCTACTCCTCTTTTCTGCTATCCAGTTCTTCCTCTGCTCTGTGTCTGTGTCATGCTGTTCCTTGCTGAAATGTGTACAGACTAGGAAAAACTGTGGTATTTTACTGTGCTGTTTCCTAGAAGAAAGCAAACATTACCACGAGCCTCTCCAAATGAGCACTCTGTGCTTATACTCAGGTGTATGTTTGGATTCACACTTTCATGAGTGCGCAGATTTTAGAGAAAAGGTTTTTATTTTGTTGAGTCTAGAAACATTTTCTCGCCTGATATCTATTCTGATACCTCATCTCAGGGTATCTACTAAAGCTGATACAGTTAATCTTGTTTTTTTTCTCATTTGTATGAAAGGTAATATGAGTCAGCTACTTTGCTGGGGCCCGGCTATGAATAAATTGATTTAACTGATGAAGGGAACTGAATTGTATATAATGTTTGTAACAATGAAACTGTATTTAATCTGGATGTGTCATATCATGGCTGATATGATTTGTTTTGAATTGACCTGGTTCACTTAAAAGTTCAGGGCTGGAGTGTTGGATATCTTAAATCCTGACAATGAGGAGAAATGTGATATATTGATTATCAGTGATTCCTCACAGCTCCAGTTCAAAGGTTTGAATCCACAGGCTGGCAGTGATCGTCCCGTGGGGGGTGTTGTCCTAGTTGCCTGTTTCCAGATCTATGAATCAGACACAGAGCTAAAACCATTTGAATCAGTTGGAAAGACAACTCATAACTTTGTTGGCAGTATTGAGTATGTTACTCCTACATAGCTACATCTATTAAAATAGAAACCGTAAAATAGCAACAAGCTTAATTAAGAGCAACTGATTTTCATGAAAAACATTAACTGCTCCCATGAACCACAGCTTCCATGTTGAATAAAAATCATGTCAGTCGCTAATGATTGGTGAATAGGAATTAATTAACCGCACCTCTCGACAGTAAATGGGTCAACAAGAACACAACACCAGGCTAAATAGATAAAACAGAACTACAGCCACCAGCTCAGTCATAGGTTGTTTTCATGCGTTGTTTTCCCGTGGGTCGTCCACAACATACAGAACATTTACAGGTCAGGGTAAAGGGAAAAGCAGACCTCACTCTCCAGTGGCACAGCACAGTTTAAGCAGGTACAATTTATTCTGATGTTTCTCCTTAAGTGAGTATATGTGTAAGCCTTGATTATTTAATGTTCATTGTATCAGAATGAAATGATACAGACACAGTGAAGCAACAGTATACTCTCTGTATCTTTATTTCCCATTTCATCCATCTATCTGTATCTCTGTGTGTGTGTGTGCGTGTGCGTGTGTTTGTGTGTGTGTGTGTGTGTGTGTGTGTGTGTTTATCCAGTGTGCACATGTGTTTGGGCAACAGCATCGTGCAACACTATGATTAAGTGTTTTGAATAATTGATGATTGCATCCCTCATTAAGTCTCAGTCTTCTGCTCCGACAGGCTCGGGCTCTATTTCTATGCTCCAGAATCCTCGTCTCTTCTGTTCCACTCCACAGATGTAGCAGATCTATCAGTCACTTTGGGCCCAGCTGATGGGGTCCAGAGGGCCTGTGGGGGATCTAAATCATGTTGAGTGGACACTTTTAACAGGCCAGCAGCACAATGAACTGTGTAGCTCAGTGATGATGGGATTTCCAGTGCAAAGAGCAACCCCTGGCTTCAGAGCTGCTGGGGACACACCGGTTGCAACAGGTCAAATTGTTAAACAACTTGTGTAGCTGTGATCAAGTATCAAAACCGCCAATCCTCTCCTTAAATGTGTCTGCTGTCCCCCCCCTGTACACAATTTATTCATTCATTCACCAACTGGTGATGCATAGAATTAAAGATGCCATGAAAATAAATGAAAATGGTATATGGTACCTGAAGAGCCGAGAGGTCTGTTGTGTGTTAGCGCCATACTCGGTTGATCATGGAAATCCATTACCATATTGCTGACATTAGCCTGCTTCTGTGCACCACGAGCAAACATAAATCACCAAGTCATTCTTGGAGAGGATGGAGCTACTCCCACCTGCACATGAGTGCCGGGAATGAGGAGCAACATGCAGCAGGTCTGGATGTGCGAAGACATGAAGTTTTACATATTTAGAGATGAAAAAGGGGAAAATGTGCAGTAAATGAATAAAAGCATGAATCACACCTTAAATGCGATGCTGGAGCTGAGCAAAAGGAAACGTGTCTCACATGTGTTAGACTGCTGTAGTGGAATAGTAGAGTGGGGATGAAGCAGACAGCGAGGAGATCAGACTGACAGACAGACTGACAGAAAAATGGAATCAGAGTGCCGGTTTGTTAATAAAGGTATAGTCTGTCAGCAAATATGCTGCTTCCTCTCTGCATGAAAAAGACCGTCTTACACACATTGTTGAGCAAGACAAATTTACATTTTAGCACATTAACAAAGCACAAGATACACACACACACACACACACACACACACACACACACACACACACACACACACACACACACACACACAGGGGAGGTGCAGGGAGAACGAGATTCGTTTTCATCTATTTCCCCTCAAAACATGTGAAAGGAGGAATTCCCCAAAGAGAGTGCTGTGCTTTGATATCTACAGCCCTGTGTCTGTAAATAGGTAAGGTGAAGATAATCTGAGGAGTAAGTGTGGGTTTGCGCGCGCACACGTTTTTTTGTGTTAATTTGCGATCTGCACGTGCGCGTGAATCTGTCATCTTGTGGGGTGTCCTATTTCTGGCAGGAGATTGTGGGTGGAAAAATCGAGTGTGTGTCTGTGTGTGAGTGTGTTTACCTTTTCCTGATGAGGCCTCTGCTGAATGTTCCTTGTAGTCATTCAGGCAGGGAGCCGTGTGGAGAACCTAAAGCAGCTCAGAGCCCTGTGTTTCCATGTTTCCCTCCTGCAGCGTGCTGTTGTGCTGGCTGCTGGCCTGGCTTACTGCCTGCTGAATTAGCTGCACTGCTGTTCTTATAGGCCTCCAGGCCTGGTGCAATAGCTGGTGCTTTATCCACTCGACAGCTGCAGTAACAATTTTGAGTCGTTGTTTATATGTGGAATGGATATAACCACTGTTGAAATCCCAATTTTTGTTTTTCTTGCTTCACTCTCAAGAGGCTAATGTGGTGTTGGGGGATGCAATCTCTATTTAGATCAGTGTCAAACCTATTCTTTGTACCACAGGCCTTGCATATCATGCTTTAGCTGTACCATGGTGTGTCGAGCTGTGATCATATGTATTTCGTCAGATGCCTCTCAGCGGGTGATTACTGCATTGACCCAAATTGCTGTTGCTCTCCTGTTTCCATTCCCATTTTATAATTTACCCTTTCAAAAGTGATCCAACCTTTTTTACTTCAAGGAGTACTACTGGCCAATGGCTGTCAAGTAAAAACCCAGTGAGGCTTCAGTCAGCTGTCAGGACATTGGCTGGGTTTTGTTTAGTAACATGCAGGACATCACATGTTTAGGACTGGTGGCCACAATACTTAATTATCCTAAACAAAATGTCATAATGTATCAGAATTATCTTTTATAATAATTTGCTTGGCTTTTCATTGAAGAATGACAGATGGAGCTGAAACAGGAGAGGGGGTTTTGAGTGACAGAATTCTTTTTATCAGTTTTATATGCATGTCTAATAATTACTGAATCTATTTCTTTTATGATTCACTTACCTTATTTACTTAATTATTTTTTGCAAATAGCTGGTGTCAGTTGTTTTAACAAAGCGTTTGGGTGTTTCAGGTGAAGCAGTTGTTTAATGTTCAGTTTAAAGAGCTTTTAATGATTAATCATTTATTGATCTTTGACGTGGCCGTCATTCGATTGAGGGAAATAACTTTAAGTTTCCTTTACAAATCAGCAACCATATCACACACAGCCCTGGATGGCTGCAGCACATTTAAAGTGATACTACACACTACACACTTAGATGTGATCTTGATCTGTAAACTAATTTAAATGACTGTTCTTTGGTGAAATACGTAAAGGCCGGTTTTTATATCACACTTATAACCTAAATTATAAAAACAACCTTGCAGGACCAACGCTTACGTAGTGTCAACCAGTTGGGATATCTATACGTCATGACATTTATATATATTTGAAAAGATGGGATGCTCGTGAATGGGAATCTGCACTCATTTTGTCACCTTTCTCCGATGTTCCCAATCCTCTTCTGCCCGTCAGCTGTCTCGCGTGCGTGCATGCGTGCCTCCCAGCACTGCGTTGTCAAGGCATTTGTTTGAATTTCCAGTGAGAGACCTTTCACCCGAAACGTAGGGGTAAAGTAGCCCCTCAATCATAATTACCATGTATAATATCTATCAGTAAATATTGAAATTTTAATCTCTTACTAAGTTTGAGATTTGGAAAGAGGACACAACCCTTCATTTATTGTTGGCTGAGTGTTGGACAAAGTGCAGCAATATGAGGAAGTCATTAAGGTGTGATACTGAACTTTAACCCCAAGCTCTCTGTCTCTCTCTCTCTCTCTCTCTCTCTCTCTCTCTCTCTCTCTCTCTCTCTCTCTCTCTCTCTCTCTCTCTCTCACACACACACACACACGGACATACACAGTCTGCTAAGTCATCCACCATAGTGGTGCGTCTTGTTCTCTGTTAGTTAATCTTATACCACTTCCTCACTTCTTTTCTGGCTCATTCTTCGTTCGTCACTGCTCTTGTTGAGTTGCTTCGGCTGCCAGAGTTGAGTGGACGCTGTATTTGACCTACTGCACATCGTAAACCGGTGGGTCTCAGTATTTCATTGGCATATTCATATTCCTAGTTTCTGCTGTTAGCATAAACCTTTGTTTTTTCCAGATGGAATAAATGTTGATTGACATTTCTCTCATTTGCTTGCTCTAGTCTACACCCTACATGTGTTAAATAGAACTTCATCATGTCTGTTGAAGGTCTAGTTAACACATGCAGGTCCCTAAAACCACATTTCAATGTGTCTGATTGTGAAACATTGTTAATTTACCCTTTAAACATCTGAACCAGGTCATAAAGTAACATGGGATAACCTTTGGTACATGCAGTCATGGTTATTTAACAACAAGTCTGATAAGGCGTCAGGATTCAAAGGTGGGCACAGGCGAAGCGGGGAGGAGGCTGAAGATGGACGGAGCACAGGTAGCGAGAAAAGCAGTGTATAGGTGGACTGTATGATTATTCATTATTGAGATGGCAGGAGAGCTGAATGAGTGCAGCCGCTAATCTAACTCTGAGCCTGATGGACAGAACACAATTACCCTGAGAGAGCGGGAAGTGGGCGCGAGAGAGAGAGGACCCAGGGAGAGGGATAGAAAGCCAGCACCCCTCCTGTTCTTATTCCTTTCTTTCTTTCTTTTCCATTTGCCTGGCAGACTGCACTGCAGATGATTTCTGGGCATTAAGCTCCTGCTGCCAGGATCCTGTTTTTCGGGTCCGCGTATATATACAGTGAGCACACACACACACACACACACACGCACACGCACATCCTCACATCACCCACCCGTGCCTGTTGGCAGCACCCCATTTACGGACATCCAATTTGCTGCCCGTGCCCTTCTCCCAGACTGTCTCTCCTCTGGTGCGGCTTCTGATTTATGTCTAAATCCAGACACACTAAGCCATGTTCACATCCTACTCCGCTGCTACTTTTAGCTTACTTGCTGATTCCAGGTCAAACCGCCACTACAGTGTTCATGATGGCGTCTCGTGCTTCTTCCCTTCACATTATCTGTGTGTGTGTGTGTGTGAATATGAGGCAGGGAATTTATACAGCTAGACATGGACAGCTTTTTGGAGAAATTAGCCTGTTCTCCCCCCCAGGGAGTGTAGCTTAGATGTAGAACTTTTCCTGGAGTCTCCGGAGTAACAACCATATGTCTGGAGCGTTGCAGACGTCTGGAGAGTGGTGCTGTAGCACATTTTTCCTTTTCAGCCTCAGTTTCATTTTCTTTTTTGCTCTTTTTCACTGGTGAAGTGGTGGCTTTTAGTTTTTTGCAATGGTTTGCTGGGTTGGCTTCTACAACTATGTGAGTAGTGCTCTCACAGCATGGAATCTAACCTCTGGAATATTTCCACAGTTTTTTCTTGATATATTTTTGATTATCAACTCCACAGAAGTGAAATCTTTGAATCTGTGTTCTTGTAGGAAAAAAAAGCAGTTATTTTCTAGGTTAAGGCGGGGAGGGGGGTTTCTCGCCTGCCTCTTCAAGGATTAACAGACTGCCTTTCTTAAACACTCCAGATGCTGCCTGAAAGACGCTGCAGCTAGAAGGAGAAGAACAAATTCAGAGAACAAAGAGGACGGGGACAGAGGGGGACAGAGGGGGACATGTTCAGGGTTACAGCTGAAGCAGCTCAAACTCCATCCTTTTTGTTCGGTTTTTACTTCCTTGGGCTTTTTTTCCTTTCCCCTTATACCCCTTTCTCATTATTTTACTCACCCGCTCTATGTTCCCTCACCCCTCACTTTCTCTCCACCCTGTTCATTTCTCTTCCACCTAACCCCTCTCTCCTCACACTCACTCTCTCTCCATCCATTTGGTGGAACAGTGCTGCTGATAATGCCTGTAATTGGAGTGACTCACACTTTTCCAGTGTGTTTGGACCAGATAAAGAATATTGTCAGCATTTTGCCGACATGGCCTCTGCTGGCAGAATTAAATGGACTCTGTTCTTTTCTGTCTGCGGCAAATTAAAAGCCTCTCAATTCATCTGTTCTCGCCCGAGGCTTACAGGGGCCTCCTATTCACACAGAAACACCGTGTAGAGGGGGAGGAAGAGAAAAAGAGAGATTTCCCTCTTTCCCAAGAAGCACCAGTCTTTGGTTTTGCTCAAGCCTTCACTCAGCCACTTTTAGATGAGGACGGAGAGGGAAAGAGGGGTCAAGACTAACAGTGGAAGGAGAGGTGAAGAGCAGCTCAGAAGCTAGTTGGATTCATTATGCAGCATGTCAACTTGCAGCTGTCTCCTGCTGTCTTTGTACTTCAGCAACTTGGAGTAAGAAAGGAGCTTGTCTGCACTTGTGTGTGCATGTTAATGTGTGTGTGTCTCTGTGTGTGTGTGTGTGTGTGTGTGTGTGTGTGTGTGTGTGTGTGTGTGTGTGTGTGTGTGTGTGTGTGTGTGTTCTCATGCATTTATGTGACAGGGTTAGAGAGCAGATCTGAGAGTGTTTGGCTGCAAGGTTATGGAAGTAACTGCCAGGCAACTCTTCAGAATAAAGTAGCAGCAGATGGGCAAAGAAAGGACAGACTGCTGGGGCCAGAGGGGCCCATCAGGCACTGGACAGGGGCCGGGAGGGGCAACAAGTGTGGCCGTAGTGTTGAAGAGAAATCATAGTTAGTTATAACCTGGTTCTTATAGAGCTGAGCGTTAAGACCCAAATCTTATGTTATATAAAGAGTAAGATTATAAGATTACTGGTGTTTGTATTGTGGGGACTAGGCAGCCGCATGATTCAAAAAGTAGTGTCAGACATTTCATACCCAAACCATGTCCATGAGACAGCAGTAGATGTTCTTTAAAGGTTCCGTGTGTAGAATTTAGTGACATCTAGTGGTGATGTTGCACATTGCAGCTGAACACCCCTCACCCCCCCCCTCCCCTTCCAGAATGAAAGAGAACCTGTGGCAGCCTTCAGTTGTCATAAAAACTCAAAAGGTGTTTAGTTTGTCCTGTTTGGATGCAAATATAAAGTATTTAAATATAAAGGGTGTGTTTTAGGGTAAAGAAAACAACAATTCGTACAATTTCGATGATTATACACTAGTGAAAACATCACAGATTTTTCTCAGATTGATTGTACAAAATTGTACACACTGAACCTTTAAGTTATAAGCTCCTTGTTGTGTTTTGACTGGTCTGATTCTTTCTCTTGTTTGGAATGACCTCGTCCTGTATCATGATCACTCTCTTGCATGTTTTTTGACTTGCATCCATTCTCTGTGGAAGAACGCCAAGTGTTGTCCAAACAAATTATTGCTGTAATGGGTAATATTTGTAACACCATGAAATAAACAATAACACACTATATAAAAAAACAATAAAGCTTTCTCTCTCATCAACACTGTTGGATGATCTTCGTCATAATCCGATTCTCCTATTGTCACCCCAGTGTCATGGCAAACTAATGTGGGAGATGCAGACATAGCACAATAGCCGGGAAAATTTAATTTAATATTTATTTAATATTGATCCTACTGTCGTGCCACTAGGGGACATAAAGAAGACTGAAACTGACACTATTTATTGAATTTACAGTCAGTCCATAAGAAGACCTGCTCCCTGCAGTGTGTGCATGTGTATGTTGAAAGAGAGAGCGAGTATAGTCCCAGCCGAGCCTAATGTTTTTTCACTTTTTGACTCCTGCCTGAACTTGTGACATTTTCTCGTAACCTCACCCAAACCTGCCGACCTGCAGGCTGACCTGCAGGATACCATAGGTTATGGGTCTTTCCACATATCACCAGCTGGCTAGCTAATTATTTTGAAAAACAAAATGAAGCTGGTGGAGAGGGAGAGAGCCAACAAGAGGCCCTGACTCAGACACAACCGATGATGAGAGTGCAGGTGCAGGGAGAGACTGACTGAGCTGGTGAAAACAAGAACTACTTTCAGCCTAACACACTAATGCAGTACTTTACAATACAAGGGGAATGCTATGCTGTATTTGTTTTGTAGGCAATGTGGCCTTTCCATTGCAAATTTGTGCAGCAGTGAAACCATTAATAACACAAAATCAAAACAGAAACAATGGCAATTAAATACGGCATGTCCACATTAATAGTTCTCTAATAGTCATCTACTTAAAAAATCTACATGCTGTTATGTTTTATATTTTGTATTTATTTTTGTCTTCTTTTAAAATAGTATTAGGGACATATTGGATATCAAGTTTTTGAGAATAAAGTCTTAATATTATGAGACTTAAGTTATGATTTAATGAAAAAAAATCTTAATTTAATGAGAATAATTCATAATTTAATGAGAAACAATTCATAACATTCCAAGAATAAAGTCATTTGAATAGAACACCACTACCAAGTATTTCCTCTCCCACAAATGAGGCACCTTCCTCCAAGCCTGTGTGGTTCATCCTTCAGAATTGATAGTCTCTTGCACAACCTTTAATAAATGGTTTCACATAATCTGACTAAACATTTAGTGTGAAGTTGCTCAGTATCAGTGTTTTTAAACCTGTTTGAATGTAGGTGCTTGTTATACTGTTGTTTGGAGAAGTCAGGTTGTTCCTCAGGCTGTGTTCTTGTTGAAACACATTACTGATAGGAAGCAAGAAGTGCAGTGCAGGTCTCCCTCGTCTGTTACCACGGGCAACATCCACTCAAGGCTGCTGATCAGAAACAAGCTCATTTTCATGCCTGCTGAGAACTCTTGCTAGGTTTCGCCTGCCAACAGTAAACACAACCTAACTAAAGCAAACCCCTCTCTTCCTTTCTCTCTCTCCAGCTCTCTGTGGGTGTGTGTGGGATGTTGTGTCAGGGCTAAAGCCCATCCCTCTCCCATGAGCCTGTGGGCCTCCACACACACACCCGGCGCCCACTCACACACAGCCGGCACTGACGCTGTGAACTGGACCCTCTGAGCCCAACGGATCCCAGCGGAGCGGTGTCTAGCCCAGTTGGAGCCTGAGGATGTCAACAGAGACAGAGCTACAGCCAGCGGTCAGGCCCAGCAGTGTCAGACGGGACTCCAAAAGGAAAGGTAAGAGCACAGCTACCTCTTATCCAGCAGGCCAGTTCAGAAGCTGTCTGCATTTCTGCATGTTTCAGAGCTGAACATTATGTAGTTCTTACTCCATATAAGTGGAAATATAGTATTCATGTCTTTATTATTGTTTCATCACCTGAAACTATAGGAATCATTGAGTTAGCTTAGAGTCGGGGAGTCTACTTTGTTGCACCGTCTTGTTTCTGCTACAGCCCACGACCCAACTCTGGCTCCAGAAATGGCCATTTGCATTGTTATGGTACCTAAAGGCCACCGTAGGTTTTTTACATGATTGGAAGGGGAAGGGAGGATGAGGAGGGGTATAATCTGTTGGTTACAATCAACAACCTCACCCGTAAATAGGATGAAATACTACACAGTTAACACCAGTTTTACAGTTGGAAACAGTTAATGAGAAAAGTATCATGTTGCTCATTACTTCATTACGTCTTATAGTGGGAAAAGCACAGGTGTTCCTGTAAGCCATGACAGTGTGACAGTGGGCGAGCATGTACAATACCAAAGCGTTAAAACTGAAACTAATAAGTGGAATTCAGCCATCATTGATTTTATTATTACATCTCTGCTTTTCCTACTGTGACAGGTCAAAACGTCTACAATGAAAAAGCCTATTAGTACCAGGTTCTTACCTGTCATTGGTATTCTGTTGAGAATTGGGAATTGATTCCTCCTGAAACACAGGCAGCATTTTCAGTTAAAGTCTCATTCACACTAGGGCTTCACCTATAGATTATTATTTTATCGATTAATCTAACAATTATTCTTTCGATTAATTGATTAATTTAAGGATACATTTTTCGATTAATCCAACGATTATTTTTTATTACCGATTAATTTAAAGAACTTTTTCACTTCTTTCATTTATTTAATGATCTTCTCTTCAATACAATCAAATATGACAAAAAACATACTATGCACTGCGAGGCATTATTCCACAACAAAAAATACCCCAGTCTGAACTGCTAATCTGCCTTTTACAGTCCCATACAGAATTAGTCTCCTGGTGAAAGATCGTATACTTCGTGACCACCTGTCTTCAGTCAGTCTTGTAGCGTGAACTCACAACGACTCAGGACTTTGAAAGTGGTTTAGTCCGAGCTTGGCCTAAGGGTTGATGAACCTTGTGATACAGGTTTAAATTAGAATTTTCTGTTCCATAATTCTATTCAGATTGTAGTTGAAAGGTTGCAATCAAGTCAGTATAGGTAATGGAATTATTAAAAATCAAAATGTAGTTTCCCTGTGTAGAGTACTGTCAATAATTCCCTACTGACTCAGGTTGTACCCTGGTTAGATATGGTTCTTCACACACACAGCTCCATCAGCTGCCCTCCTCTCTTTATTAATTGCGTCTCGATTGGCTGTTGATGATGGATTTAGGTTCAACGACAGAATGCAGGGCTGGTGTTGTTCGTAGCTAATTAACGGGTGTGGGGGTGCTACGGTGCAGTGGGTTGCTACCAAACAGGTGCAGGGATGTTGTGGTTGGTGAGAAGCAAACAGATCCAGGTGTGAAAAGCTCCAGAGGCATATAGCTAGCAGGTGTATGAGAACAGGTCTGGGTGGTCTCAGAGCAGAGGTGTTGCCAGGGGCCAGGCTGGCAGCCATTACCCAGCTGCTCGGTGCCACCTGCCCAATAACAAGAGCGACGCCCAGCATTCACTGAATAAGCATCTGATTGATGTAGCAAAAACTCGGGACACCGTTGGGAGCGACACGTAAATGGATACACACAGTCACACAAAGATGCACACACGTGTGCACGCTCTCAGTATCACCTGCAGCAGATGCCTCATTGCACACGGTGTCGTGCGACCCCTACAAACAAGCGCTGCCTCTCACACACACACACACACACACAGACACACAGACACACAGACACACACACACACACACACACACACACACACACACACACACACACACACACACACACACACACACACACTGTCTAAGGGAAGGCTTGAATGCCGCTCATGTCCTATTTAGAAACAGTATTGTCTCTGCTGCAATGGAGATCATGTTCATCATTCAGACTGCTCTCCATATTTGGGTAGATGCAGATACACACACACACACACACACACACACACACACACACACACACACACACACACACACACACACACACACACACACACACACACACACACAGACTGGGATGAAAGCCCAGAAGAGCATATGAGAGGAAAGATGAATGGTCTGCCTTCAGCATTCAGACTTGAGGGTTTTTAGTTTCACTCCCTCCCTTTCCCCATCTTTCTCTCTCTCTCCATCCCTCCATCCCTCTCTCTTTTCTGTCTCTGACTCTCTTGAACACACACTCACTCACCCACACCTCGTGCCTACCTGCAACTCCTTTTTAAGAAATAATGGCATGTAGAATTTGTAAAACTACAGACTCATCAAGCTCTACTCACACACAGTAGTCATGTCTCTTCTGATCTGGGTCATTTCACACGCAGACACACACACACACACACACACACACACACACACACACACACACACACACACACACACAGCAGGGTGATGAAAGTCTAATGCAATCATACACCAAACACAAGCAATGAGTGTGCTCTGAGAATAGAAAACTTTGATAAGGCTCTTGTTTAGTGCTTCATGTGTTTGACCTGAAACCTTCATGTATGTACGGCACATACACACGTTTCCGTTCCTTTCCAGCCCCCCTGCTTTCGGTCTCTTTGGAGTTGCTGCATTTGAATGAAAAAAAAGATCCACCTAATAGCTTACCGCCATTGCTGATGTGAGAATCTCAGCAGGATAGTCTCTCATTCTTCCTCATCCTCTTCCTCCTCCCACTGCTTTGACTCATACGACCTTGGCCCAGATGAATGAGACGCAGAGGAGAGACTGATCACGATGAGAGAGAGGGAATAAGAGAGACTAATGAGTCAATGTGAAGGAGAGCTGTTTAATCTCAGGCCTTTGTTTTACTCCTCTGTGAAGAACACTGCAATAAAAAGAGTATGGGACTGCCGTGTGTCACACATTAATCACACATGTAGTGTTCCTGGCTCCATGCATCATGTTGTTGCTGCAGGTCTCAGTGCAGAGGGCAGGTCTTTTTCTTGTCCGTACAATTATGATTCGTCTGTGAGCTCAGAGGTCATTTTTTAAGAGCACCTTTTTTCTCTACCACAAGGTTTTTATTGAATTACCATGACAAGGTAGAGATAACCTTTGACTTTTAGCATTTAACTGACCTCAGCTGAATAACTGCGGCTTCCTGCTTCCTCTGACAATAAATTAGTCATTCCTCTTTGGTCAGGCTCAATTCTTGAAGTATAGTAGTCTTTATTAATCCTCAATAAAGCCACAAAGATTACATCTCTTCACCTCTCTATCCCTCTCTGATTCGCTCTCTCTCCACCCTCCCTCCTTCTCCATCCACATCCTCTACTCATGTACCTGCAAATCCTAATTTTCCATTAGATTACAGTGCTAACAATGTCAATGTAGGTGGTTCAACCAAGGATTTGATCCATTTTGACCAGTTTGAGGTAAAAAATGAAACAATTATGTGTAGCAGAAATATGTTCTCACTATTTTCCTATCTTCTTAATCATTGTGCAGTTTGTTCAATATGTTTTTTCCTATGATTATTCAAGAGCGTGGTCTTTCAGTTTGACAGCAGGACTTCTTGATTTCATGTTCTAATTTTGAAATGCTCTCACTTGAAACCCTGCACTCACACTGAAATTCACCCTGCTTGTGCTTAGATTTCCTGCGCCCCAGCTTCAGCTCCTCTCCTCACACTCACGTCAATTCTGTGACCACCTGACATATCCGCTTCTATAAAATCTGTCCAAATTCCCCAACCAATAGAATGCTAGGTGTCGTGATGATGAATGAAATCCAAGAGCTGACCTTTGTCATGCACACAGACGCAGCGTGAGCGTGACGACAAGCGCTGAAGCTGCAGTGCAGGAAATCTGAACACATGCAGGGTGTGTTTCAGTGTGAGCGCAGGATTTTGAGTGAGAGCGTTTGAAAATCTGAGCGTGAAATCAATAAATCCTGCTCTCATACTGAAAGACCACACTTTTGAATACATGTAGGAAAAAACCCATAGTTGAGCATATATTAAAACTCTTGAGAGAACCCGATCCCCAGGTTGGGAACCATCTATTTAGACTTTCTCTCGTTTCTGTGGGGCTGTTGATTCCAGAAAGATGTCCTGAGTGCACACTTGTTAACTTGTACAAGTGCTAGTTTTTTAAAAGAAAGCACAGTTTGATAATCTTTATCATCAATAAAGCATGGAGATGACACTCTGCCAGTACAAACACTTTACTGTGGATGTCTAATTACAACACTGAGCCAATCTGACATTTGTGAAGAGCCCAGCGGCTGCAGACAGTTTTGTCTCCACTTAAAAACTTTTTCATCTCAACGCCTACCTTCCTAATGAAGTATGATGAAGCATGGATGCCTGACTCTGGGGAATCTTAGAATCACATCTCTGCTTTCGCTGTGCAAGAAAATCAGTCTGACGGTCCAATGTAAAGTAGTGCATTTAATGTAATTACCTCATGCTTTATGAACATATGCTCTGCTGTTGCTTCCCTACAGAGGATGTATAGTTTACTTGTCAAAACTGGACAGATGGATTGTTGTGCTATCTCAGGCTGTGAGACAGTGGATTTTCATTGTAGTGTTTTAATTTAGATCAGTTGTGTAACAGAACAAACTGATTGTTTACAGTGTTTATTCTCAGATGATGCAGTGAGACGTTCAGCCTCTCCATTCTGACATAAGCTCAACAAAAAGCAGTTCATAATAGTGAAATCCCACTTGGTGAATAAACTGTGCTGACTTTAGCATATCTCTGTGGATCTGGCACTGCGCCTGCATTGTTGTTACAGCATGTATGGACAATATCAGGGTTGTGAATGCGTATATGAGGCTAAAAATGTTGGTAAAGTGCGACTGTGATTTGCAAGCTTGTATTTGGCAGTTAACCAGTGATCATGCAGATCATTTGGATGATCCTCACTTCTGCAACCCTGCTCGTAAACAGCTTTTGTGGTTTAGAATTCATCGTTTGCCTCAGACAAACTGAAATAGTTTTCTTTTTCTTTTTGTATTCGCAGGATTGTACTCGCAACATCATTAAATGTTCAAATCAACCGTTCACGGATGCCTGTCTGTCGCTCATGATGTGACACTATATTATTACAAGTTCCAATAACTTCTGCTGCTGTCAACACACTCAGACAACTGTCATCACAACTGACAACTCTCCCTCAATGGGATTTGGCGGAGGATGTGTGGGAGGGTGTTTCTACAGTGGAGCTGGCAGCCAGCGGCATGAAAAGAGTGGTTAAGGGTTATAGCTGTGCAGCTGTTAGCCTTTGTGTGTGTGTGTGTGTGTGTGAGAGAGAGAGAGAGAGAGAGTGAGAGTGTGTGTTGATATGGGTGGATACGTGTGGGTGTGTGTTTCCTCGTCTCTGGTGTGTGATTAGCAAACACATTATCTTCTTCGTGTGGATATTATGCACACATCCAGTCTATCTGGCACAATCACAGCAGCCATTTACTCTGATATCTTTCCCTGGGGAATCTTGGGGCACAAACAACAGTATTTTGTGGGTGTGTGTGTGTGTGTGAGTGTGTGTCTGTCTGTGTGTGTGTGCTGTCTATGAGAGGTAATCAGATCTGTTCCCTCCAATCAGACAGAGATTGAATTGAATTGGCTGTCTGTTGTTGTGGCTGTCAGTGAAAGCCAATAGTGGATTGGGGAGCAGAAGACAAAAATGACACTGAGAAGCAGATAGTGACACACACTTTCCAAACAGGGCCTTTCAGTCAGCATTAAAACTATATTTAGAGATAACTGCCTCCTTTCTGTCCATTCTGCTCTCTGTTGCCCTTCGCTCCCATCAGTTTATTTCTGTAAAATTAGTGACATCCATCATTGCTGTCTTCCCTTTCACCAGTCTCTGCTACTTTTGTGCCTACCTATTTATCCATCCACTTTCTGCAGCACTATAAGGTGAGGGTGGCGAGCGGTGATCAATCCCATCCCCGCATATCTCATTCCTTGGCGCAAACCCACATCCGACACACTCCTCTGCCCCTACTTCTTAGTGTTCAAAAAGCATCATCCAAGCTTTCAAATATGACCACGCTGAATTAGCATTCAAAACGCCTGACTCAGAGAGGGAAATATATATCTGTGAAAGCCTTTCTTTTATTTGCTTGTGTGTGTGGCAGCTGCAGTAGCCAGTGTACTCTGTGATCCTCTCAGTATGTTCAGCTTAGTCCTCTCCTCCACACTAGTTGGTGTGGCTTTGCCCACCACATCACTAACTACAGTCTCCATAGCAACAGTTTGCTCCCTGCTTGTAATTTGCACAAAAGCAAAATGTCCCAATGTCACCTACAGGTTGTAATAGAGGCCTATACTCTCACCCTGCAGTGCTGGTTGAAGGACTGTGCATTGAAGCGGCATCTCTTATTTGTTAGATGTTGACAGGCTGCTGTTTTTCTATTTCAGTTTCCTCACAACACACAGACTGAACGGTCTACACAGAGTTGTTCTGAGACACATCAGCACTACAACTGTTGTAGTAATGATGACAATAATAAACAAAATAAATCAAGCAATATTTGTCTTTGAAAGGTAAACTGAAGTTCAATCATTCTCTTGTAATGACGCCCATGCTACGCAATAGGGGGCGATTGTATTGTAATCAGTAGCAGTCTGTCACAGCAATAACTCAGGCTATTTGAATCCAATCTCATAATTTAATCTAATTTGGATTAAACTCTGCATGTTGGTTGGGGTTAGAGTCAGTACCTGCATTATCTATTTATTTTTTTCAAATTTGTCAAAGGTCAAGGTTACAGCATGGGATCAGAGATTTATCAAAATGCTAAAATACAGGAAATGTATGAAAGCACAAGCACATACCTATATACAATTGAAATGTATTAATTAATACATTTGAAAGAGTTTTGGTGACTTTTTTTTTAACACATCCTCTTTTTGTTTGTCTCCGTCACTCCCCCTTCCCTCTATCCCACTGATCCACAGGTGGTGGTAATGCACAAAGATATGTAGCAATGCAGATAAGGGTGTAATACAATAATGTGGGTTGTGTCTGTGGCTCTTTCTTTCTCTGTCAGTCAGTTTCACTGTGAGACTATGACAGCTGAATGCAAATACAGTCTTAAATTGTATTATTTGATTGGCTTTATGCAAAATATGATCTGCCTTTGTAGACATGCACCAGTATTCTGGCATACTGGCTGCTGTCATAACAAATATTAACTGTGGGGCACCTGTTGATTAAGACCCATAGCATATGACTTCAGTGGCCTCCACTTAATGCTGTGATATTCTTTCTTTAGAGAGCACATCCCTCCCTCTCCTCCCATGTTTCCTTTCTGTGCTCTAACCTTTATATTTTTTTTTAAGTTATAGGCCAAACAGTGTTAAATATAACATAAAAAGTGTATTATATATTTTTCTGAGAAACTACAGGACATTTAATTTATTAAACAGAGACGTGTCTGCTGCTAACAGAGAAAAATAAGTGATTTGATTTCAGTTGGACTGTGGATGTGGAAGTGATGATGGTATGTACACAGTGAGGAGATAAGAGAGCCTTGGAGACAAAAAGAGACTCTGGCAGATGGCAGAGTTTCTCTTTCATTTCCATGCTGTATGATATCTTCAGTCTTCCATCCCTCTCTTCCAGGACCCTAGCTGAGTGAAACAAGGGAGAGGGTTCATTACGCAAGATGAGACGCAGAGAGATAGAGGGGGGGACAACAACATCAAGTGGCTCCATATTTTAGCAGAGATGAAGGCTTTGTTCTGGCAAACTCGCCTTGGCATGAAAGGTGGACTGCTGTGTTTTGAGGAGTTACCTGTGCTTCCTTATGCGTTGAAAGATGGCCCTCTTGTGTTTGACTGTCACATATTTGCATGGACGTGCAAACATCAGCACACACCAGTACTCCTCCTGTTCACACAGACAGGATTTAGGAAACAAATGCGTTTGACACTTTTCGGTCAGACGTGTCTTTGAGGGTTTGAAAAGGCACGCTATGATGTGCGCTCGTGTACAGCTCTCTTGTGAGGACCAGTTTGAGCCTACAACCTACGGAGTGAGGACATTGTGGGAAAGTGAGGACCTTTTGGCCGGTCCTCACTTTGTGACCCCCCCTTTAATGCACTGTTTGGGGGTTAAGACTTGGTTTTAGGGTTAGGGTTAGAAATAGGTTTGGGTTAGGTTAAGGGTTAGGGTTAGGCATTTAGTTGTGGTAGTTAAGGTTAGGGTAAGGGGCTAGGGAATGCATTTTGCCAATGAGTGCCCTTAATAAGATTGTGTGTGTGTGTGTGTGTGTGTGTGTGTGTGTGTGTGTGTGTGTGTGTGTGTGTGTGTGTGTGTGTGTGTGTGTGTGTGTGTGTGTGTGTGTGTGTGTGTGTGTGTGTGTGTGTGTGTGACAGTCCATGAGGGGTACTACTTTAGTGTAGCATGACAGGATGCTAGTGGCTTGTTTACACAGCCCACTCTCTGATGTCCTGTCAGAGCCCAGAAAACACACAGTTGCACACACACACACTTAAACATTCCCCTTGTTAGTGAGACCAATTACCATGTAATTAAAGGCAGGGCGAGAAACAAGCTTTACCACAATGAGTCCTGGATAGACAGAGGGATGCTGAAGAGGACTAAGAGAGAGAATAATGGAGAGTCAACAGGATTGAGGACAGGAGAACAGCCTAATGCTAGCTGAGCTATTGTTGTTAAATAAGGAGAACATAGAAAAATGAGAAGAGTCGAGGAGATGATAAAAGCATCTTATTTCCCAACATGCGTGTGTGTTAGATGAGATTCATACCCACACATGTAAACAGGAGCACTGATGTCCACATCATCAAAGTTCCATTAAGACTTAACTCTTGACCATCACGGTGATGTACAAACAGCACATTTCACTTTGCTCATATCAGCTGGGTGCTTTTTGCAGAGCGGCCTGTACATCTCGCTCTGGTGAAAATAATAAACCCAGGACACGCTGTGATAACAACTTTGCCACTGTAAATGCAACAATGCTGACAAGTAACAGGCACAGAGCAGAGAGGTTGTGCTGTTTGCACTTTGCATTCACAAGCATCCCCTCAAGTTCAAATTCCACTAAGTGCGCATGAAGATCACCAGTGGGTTTGTGGCTAAATACAAAGATTAACACACTGAAAAAATAACAAGCACACAACCCGTCCAGGCCCCTCGGCAATGGCTCTGTTACAGTACACTAAAAATGGTCTGGTAGATATTAGAGATGTAGTTAGAAAATAACAACTCAATATTTTCAAGCTTGACAAAAGGATATTTTATAAATGCCTTCATATTTACTAGATTTTACGATTGAAACAGGCTGTTGAAGGCTGATGACACCTCAGAGATCTCGAGACAAATTTTTCAATTTATTTTCATTGAACACATGTTTTTTCCAATCTTTATTCAAGAGTGTGGTCTTTCAGTTTGAGAGCAGGACTTTAACATTCATATTTTGTAATGCTCTCACTCAAAACCCTGCACTTACATAAACCCTGATTCAGTTCTTCTTGCGTTCACGCTGCTTTTGTGCCAATGAGAAACATCTGCTCCTGTGCTCTTAGATTCTTTCTGCTGCTTTCCAATTTTTTGTGCGTCCGTCAAAATTTGCCAACCGATAGGATGCCAGGTATTGTGATGATGTTTCAAGCGAGGGCATTACAAAATCTGAAGGTGAAAGTCCTGCTCTCAAACTGAAAGACCACGCTCTTGAATACAGATTAGAACACCCCCCCCCCCCCCCCCCCCCCCCCATAATAGTGGATATTTATTTCATCAAAACTCTGATTAATAACAATTAGTTTTACACATTCAAAGATACATTTTAGTGGATGTTGACTGAGTTCAGGAATATTTAACTACAAGTCTACTGGACTGCAGTTCAGTGTGAGACCACTATTACCATTTTGATCATATTCTGCTTCGTAACTTCAATTTGTGTTATTCCTTGAAAAGGTTTACATGCTGCAGTGTTCAGAAAACACTTCACTTTCCTCATTTTGTCCATTGCTGCGGCTCCTCTTTTCATCCTCAGTCTGAAATGCTTGGCTTTTGCTCCTCTCTCCCGATAAAGCCCTGGTCTGGTTGGCCAGCTGGCCTACTCTGTTGTGATTGGTCAACAGCTTCCATTGCGTGTAGGAAATGTCAGTCTCTGCTATTGCGTCCCGTGCCAGACAAGCTGCTAGGTGTATATTATGCAAATGTAGGGCATCATGAAGGCACCTGACGTCATGACACTGGCCGGACTACTGACGAGAGCTTCAGCAGCAGTGTTTTCTGTGGGGGAGAGGAGCTCCCTTTACTGCTGACTGTGGGCTTTTACACATTGCAGAACTTTTATATTCACAAAAAACAAATAACATATAACTAGAGGAAGGAAAACCTGAAAAGGCATTTTATGTCTCCTTTAACATTACACCTCAGAGGTGTCCTCAGAGGTGTCTGTCTTCTCCAACTGTCACCATTTAGGTCAAGGATTTTCTGTCTGCTTTTCCAAAGCGACCTTGTCAAAGAGTGTGGATGTTTCCACACACACACACACACACACATGCTTTAATGCATACACAGCTGTGACCGACATCCAGGTCATTGGGTGGTGGAACTGGGGTAATGGGAGAATGTAATGGAGATGCAGACAGAGGACAGAGACAGAGACAGAAAATAACAGCACTCAAGCTACTTCAGATTTGCCCAAAGTCTCAATTCACTTAGTTCAACTCTAAAGCCTTGTTTCAAGACATTGAGTCACACAGCTTTTTCTCAGATAAATGCCAAATTAGTCATAATGATTAAGCAGAAAAATGATATCAAAAACTACAGGCACAGTATAATTTTCTGTGTAACCTTAGCATAATTTAGTGGCAGACTTAGAGCTCAGAAGAAGCATCTTGGTTTCATAAACACAAGAGCAGTCATGTTGCAAATAAGATAGAAAAAGCGCACATCAGCAGAGGCCCAGCACTTATCATCATTTATTTGATGAGTGGCAACGGTACTTTATCATCTCATCTGACATCCGGCAATTCACTTCAGCAACGATGCTTATGTATTTGTAGCATGTGCGCATCCTCAGTCAAGTGAAAGCTCTTGTGTGCCAAATCAATCTGCCAGAATTAAACATGGAGCTGAAGGGAAAACTTGTTGTTTTGTTGGCACATGCTGTTTGTGGGTTTAAAAGAGTCTGTGAGAGAGTGAGTATGAGTGAGTGCTTCGTCCGAACGTGTCTCTGATAGGTACAGAAAACACAGAAACAACCCGACACGTTCACATTCACGAATAAACATTCGGCAGCGCGGTTTAGTAGCAGGATTAATTGGAGAGTAACTGGCGGGTTCCCTCATGTGCTGTTGAGTGTTTGTTGGGAACCATCCCAGCTGTAGTTAAGAGCCTCTGGGTGCTGCTTCATCTGGAGCACAGTGAAACAAGCTCCACACTTTATACCAGCCTCTGCACACACCACAGGTCTGCTGAAACGAAACAGATGAGTGAACACAGAGGCACTGCTGTTGAGAGTCGCATCAGCGGTTGTTCCACTAACATAATTTCTGAGGCATACACATATCAGGTCTACAACTTCCTGTCACGAATCAGAAATGAAACCAAAGCCACGATTCCACTTTTATTCTATTATGTCTAATGAAATTAGTGGACTAGACTGACGGTAAACATTATTGCCTTACACTTCAAACCCCCTGCACCTGACTTCAATCTACAGCCTGGATGTTCAGCATGTGCTTGAATGCATCATTGATGATCACCTGGATACTTCAGCAGCTCATTCATTTTGTGTAAGGACATATTAGTATGTAAATCCATCAAAAAGCAGCACAAGTTTAATATTAGTTATACGATAACTGTATGAGTTAATCTATCTATTGACCGCCAATGACCACGGATTCTCCTGAACTTTGAATAAACAGGTGACCAGCTCTTTGTGCAGCAGCGGTGGAGCAGCTTCAGGGTTCTGTGGACTGAGTCCAGCAGCAGTCTTTACTTTCCTCGGTTCAATTACTGTGGGTCACTTTTACAGTTTCAGAAGAATAGCTGCAACCAGCATCACCACAGACCAAGCAAACAGACCATTCCAGACAGGCAGGTTTAGAACCAGCACTGAACTAGCTGTTCTAATCCCGGAGACATATATAAAATGGTTGGCAAAAAGTTCTTGTTCAGAACCTTTGAGAGGGAAGAAGACGGACAAATCAACAGGATTGATTATGATTAAAATGGAAAATCCATCTTCATAGAACCTGGGTGTTATTTTTGTCGTTTGGGCTTTTCCTACATATCAGGTCCTATCTAATCTAGTTATTTGCTGTGACACCCTTATGAAAGCACATTTACGTTCAGTACATCAAGACAATCAAGATCTAGATCCATGAATTATTCTCTGAAAATATATATCTCGCACTGTTAAAGAAAGAATACAAAATCCTGGATCTGATGTAGATTATAATTATTATTCCATCATTTTAACTCCAAGTTTCGTGCTAATCCATTTAGTAGTTTTTGAATAATCCTGCTAACAAACAGGTGAAATCTTAGCCTCCTTGGCAGAGGTGATAAAGTAAACTGGAACATTCCATTACAGCCAGTGTCCCACACGTTTGTAAGAGAGAAAAGGAAAAGGTGAAGTAGAAAATAAATCCTATGTATGTAATCCAAATGTAAACCAGAGTCATGCAGAGGTAAAGAAGGGGTGGTGATATCGTGTAGGAGACGAGGTTATAAGGGGAACCAGCTGGTAGAGAGAGAGTGATGGAGGGGGCACGTGGGAGGCAGAAGGTTACAGTTGCCGGGGGCGATGCTCAGGGCTTCCCTGAAGGGTTATACATACTGTACCAGCAGTCACCTGCCATCTATCACCTGTGGATGTGTGTGTGTACGAGTAGGACTCCGGTTTTCTGCCTGTCATAATGTTCTAATCCTGAGTGACATTTATCCAATGGAGACCTCGCTCATTCATCCATCCATCACATTCTATTCCTCCTTTCTAGCCTCCGCTCTTCGCTTTATGTCCTTCCCTCCCTCTCTGCTTGTTGCTTCAGACAGACAGTCGAACCACCCCTGCATACCAAGTACTATCACACACGTATACACACAACACACACACATAAACGAGTTGTAAGGTAGTAACTGCTTAACGGTATAGAAAGCAGAATTCAAGCTTTACAACTCTTTGTGTTGTGTGTTTGTACACATTAGTCTGTGCAGAATCTAAATAAGAATATGTGTAAAAAAGAGATTGTTTGTGTTTGCTGTGTGTTCACCTTTGATGCAACCACGAAAGATGCACCAGTAGATTCTTTCATTAGTGTTGGTAGGTGGGACATGCGTGAACATGCGGGTGTGGATGGTTGTGTTTCTGTGAGAGCGTTATAAAGAAAAGCATGAAGCTTGTGTGTGTGTGTGTGTGCGTGCGCGTGTGTGCGTGCGTGCGTGCGAGCAGCCATGACAGATGAAATGGGAGATTCTTTCATTAGTTGTGTTTGAGGCTCAGTGGGGTCACAGCAATAGCAGACATTTAATTACAGCGCACTGAATGCTTCCCCTGCTGACACACACACAGGGAGGTCTTTCATGGAACATGTCCCCAAAAGGTAGTAATATAAACCACTCAAGAGGAGAAGTCACTCTGGACCCCTCCACCTTTCTCTCCCTTTCGTCTCCTCTTGGCCTTTCTCGACTTCCCCTGCACTCTGTGTTCTCCTCCTCGCTGTGCTAAGTATAGCAGCAGTAATGGTGATGGATGCAGATGGAGGGAGCAGGTCTTAAATGTCAGACTCAAATGAAAACCACTGTGCCAGTGAGACAAAAGCAGTAGGACACCTTCAGCGTTATTTAACACTCACACATTAACATAAAGTACGGACATACACACACAAATGAAGCGCTGCACAGCAGACTATATAACATTTATAAAAGAATGAATGTGTACAAAGTCAGAATATTAAAAAAAAAAATTTTTTTGTCAAGCTGATCCCCTCAAACATTTAATCCATGTTTGTGCTGCACAGTTAAATCAAACATAACTGTTCCATTTGTCCCTGGACATGGGGACTGTTGCAGATTGTTGGAATAATAGGTAGTTCACATCCTGCCACCTGTTTCACGCTGTTCCGTCCATCAGCAGATAATCGTAGCTATAAACAATTCATAGCTTAAAATATAGAAAAACTTGACTTTGCTCAACAAAACTTTGTTTACAAGAGAACTCTTAAATGTTTGTTGTCGGCTTCACATAAAAGTGTCTTCATCGAGTTTACTGTATGACATTAAAGTCTCCTGCTTGATTTTCCACTGGCAGTCAAAGAGATTTACAGACACTGTGTCTCCTGACAGACAGCTGTTGTTTGCATGTGAATGAAATATGAGTATGATCCTTTATACACAGCCGCCGTGGCACACTTCATGTTATTGAAGCAGTGGGAAGAGATGTGTGTGGGGGGGGGTCTTTATAGCTGTTGACTGTTGCATGGTGCACGCTTGTTTCAGGTTTAATGAAGGCAATATTTAAATGTCTTTAAATGTCGTCTGTGCATTGAACAGAACAGTCCTCTGGTGGTTTGATCACTAGCTCTCATCTCATCTAAAATGAGACGTGACACAATAGAGAGAGCGCTGCACCGCTGTTCTCTCTCTTACTCCCTCCGAAATAAAGACAGATGTTCCTCAGCTCGTTTGTCTCTGAAGACTCTGACGTATACATGTCGTCGGTTTACTCAAAGCAGCGACACTGAGTGTGTGTGTGTGTGTGTGTGTGTGTGTGTGTGTGTGTGTGTGTGTGTGTGTGTGTGTGTGTGTGTGTGTGTGTGTGTGTGTGTGTGTGTGTGTGTGTGTGTGTGTGTTGATTCAAAGGAACAAGATCATCCGCACCATATTGGTGTGCGTGTGTGTGTGGATTTCACAATGTGTGGCATGATACACAGTTAATTCTCCGATAATGAGGCTTTTTTTTTTTGCCTTAAATACCCTTAAACATTGTCCAACTGTTCCAGTTAAAAAATGGACTTCATTCAGGTGATACAAATGCATATTTACAAATGGGAATGTTTGTGTGGGCCAGCAGACAAAGCAGAGGGAGGTGGGAGATTAGTGTTGGACAGAGAGATGATTCAATAGCCTCATATAAAACGATGCTCTCGCCTGTGGTTAAAGAGCTCATTTCTACTACACCGCAGTGCTGTGGGGACTCTGTGAATGGAGGGAGTGTGAAAGAACGAGCAGGGGAGGAGTGGGACCATTCCATCACTCAGACTATGACCTTCCAAGAGTCACGCTGTTATAGAGTACAGAACTAATGCCTCAATATATTATCTGAATATGCTGCATTATCATTATGCTTCTCCCTCTCACTATCGCTCTTGCAGTCTTCCACTCGTGCATACACACTGAGAAACAAAGTGCAGAGACACACAAAGGCATGAATGTTCCCTCTATACAATATTTGATGATGAAATGTTTGCGCACTGCAGGACAGAGAAAGAGACAGAATGAGAGAACGATGGAGAGAGCACGATGAAGAGAAAGTGAGTCGAACCTCACAAGTGGCCATTCTCTTCCTCGGCTTTGTGTTGTCTGTGAAGATGAGTGTTGTAGTCACATCAGGAGATAACATTGAGACTTCCTGGACAAGAGCAAGGTCAACATGCGCACACCGTCGCCGGCACTCTCTAATGCATGAGCACAATACCAACAATCCACCACACAATGAAGGGTGAGGAGAGAGGGGGAGGACTGTGGGAGATGGGGGAGATAAGAGCAAAATGCTATTATTTTGCACAAGAAAGGAGTTGGAGAGCCGTTGCAGCTCTAGTCCTTCCAAACTTCATTGATTTAAGCATCTGAATGTATTGACCAGTGTCGTCCGTATGACACCACAGTTTACCGCTCCAATCTGACATAGTTGCACAATAATATCAACATCAGAAGCTGTGACCTGTTGTACGGTTGTATTTTTTGTCAGATTACCGTTGGGCTGTTCTGTGGTCTGTGTGATTGATGATTCTGAGGTAATAGCCTAAGTCTGAGGTAGATGGAGGTCCTTGACTGGAAGATGGACTGTAGACTACAGAGTGTGTGTCTCTGTGTGTGTCTGCAGGGCAGGATCGCAGTGAGGCGGCTCTCATCAGACGTTTTAAGGGCGATGGCGTCCGCTACAAGGCCAAGCTCATCGGCCTGGACGAAGTCACGGCGGCCCGTGGAGACAAACTCTGCCAGGACTCCATGATGAAGCTCAAGGTAAGGAACATTTCTCCTCTTCTCTTCTGTCTCTGTTGATGGGTCTTCAATTAAGAACTGACTCCCTACTAACACCTAGGGTTCGATACTGAAACCTGGTGTTAATCAGGCACCGCTTCCATCAAGGCCAGTACCGATCAGACCGACTCATAACGCAGATTTCGATGCCTCATTACGTTGCCTGTGCTCTGTACCGAAATGGTTACCCTGCTTACAGGCAACATTAACATCTCAGCACGTGTCTAGTTAATATTACACTTAACTGGTGGCAACACACTCTAAACGGCTCTGGCGGTGCGTAACGTTAGCCTACAGTTAGCTAGTAACCACTTCAAACTCAAGTCGACACAACAACAAAATGCCTAAAGGTAAATGGTTGAAAGTGTCGGTGTAATTCATGTGAAAGGATTCAGACACAGGGACATGCAGCAGATGTTTGAAAACAATTTGGTGTACAACTCTGTACCCCCAAACAATACCCAACCCTACTAACATGCATCTGTGCATGTTCGTAGTGAGCCATGACTAAATCTGGAGGATTAATAATTTAACATGACCCACAAAAGCCCCATCAACAGCCAACACAGCGGTCCACAAGTAGTTCAACAACATGCATATTTAAGTTCAAGTTTTAAATATGCATGTTTTGTACATCACAGCACAACTGTGTTTTTGTGTATGTGTGCGTGCATGTATAGTTAGTTGCAGTTTTACTATGCAAATTGCCAGAGTAGAGGTGTAAAATAAAAATGATAGATAAAATAAAAATAAGGACGTTGTATTTTATAGGGAAGACGACGATGATCAGCAAGGGGGGGGGGGAGTACGGAGGTTAGCCATATGGATGAGAGGGGTTCGGGGTAAATGTCTCATTTGCAAGGACAAAAAGAATTAGAGGGAGAGGTAGACAGATGGGGCAGTTAGCAGAGGAGAGAAGGTACATAGGCAGGGAATAATTTGGATGATAGGTGAGAGAGATGGGGGCGGATAAAGGTGAGGACAAACAGGACATTTTTAAATTCATTCATCAATAAAATCCCTAATGCGCAAGCTGGTTTTGTGAAATATTTTACTGCAGCATGTATATGGAGAACACATATGTAAATAATTTCACTAAAATAAACAGTCAAAACTTTACACAGAGCCTAGATTTCGCTTTATTTTCCAATAAACGTACCTTTCTTATTCATTATTAATTGTCATGTAACACATGAGGTCCAAATACAGCCAGATACATTTATAATTTATGTCGGAATATATTTGAATTGAGGAAATTACATTTATGTTTTGTTTATGTGTAGTGAAAACTCTATGAAGCCGAGGCCTGGAAGGGTATGGAGAGGATAGACGGCTCATTGATCAAACAGCTCCCCTCCTCCTCATTTATTCAGACAGGAAATCCATCAACTCCTTTTCTCTGATCTCTCCACCTCCTCTCTCGTACTGCTCCTCCCTCTCGTAGCCCAACTCCCTCCATTCTCTGAAACCTCGCTCCTCTCGCTTCTTCTTTTGTGCCTCACGTATAATGCACGTTAAGGGAAAACTCCACCCTCAGACACACTTACTTAAGATCAGTATGTCATGATGCCTTCTGTGAATTCAAATGAGGTGCTCATAAAGAGTTGTGATTTAACTTTTTCACTGTACACTCCTTGTCTGCTTTTGTAGTTATGGATTCCCTACATTTCCCATAATGAGTTTCAACAGTCTAAGATATAAAAAGCTTTTGCATTTGACTGATCAAAGCAAATGTAGCTTGATATGCATTATATATTATATAATGATATATTACACAAACAATTGTTTTTCCGCCTTAAATAGCTTTTAATGAATGTTGTTTTTCTCAAATACTGGTGTTGATTTCAAACTAGTGATCTGGCTATAACTGTTCTGTTGTTCCTTTACCAGTAATCAAATATATTCTGTTGTGTAGTGTAATGCTGTTTTGTTATTTTGTTTATCAGATATTGTCTTTGAATAATGTAATATCTTCCAAATCTTCACTATGTTTTGTCCAAGTCATTCTTGTAAATACCCATCTTGTGCAGTGGCTTTATCTCTGTATGACTGATGGAAATTGATGCCACTGTGATGTTTATTGCTGATGTTGTTGAGAGATTATTATTATTTGTATTGACATTTACTGACGACTGAAAGATAATCCAAGAGGAAAATTGTCTTTTAGATCGAGAGGTGGCCCAAAGGGAAGTTCTTTATGGAGTCATCCTCGTATTACACAGTACATGAGTTTCAGTCCTGCTTCTAACATGGTTATTTGCGCCGTGTGTGTGTGTCTGTCTGTCTTTTTTTGTCCTCAGGGTATAGCTGCTGCAGCACGGTCCAAAGGAGATCACAAACAGAAGGTGTTTCTGACTGTTTCCTTTGGAGGGATCAAGATCTTTGATGAGAAGTCAGGGGTAAGTGTGTGTGCCTGCGTGCGTGTGGGATTGTGAGTGTGTGCCTGAATGCAGCATTTCGGGCCTGTGTGTGTGAGTGTGTGTGTGTGTGTGTGTTTCCTCTGTTAATGAGGCATCTCCATGAGAGGGAGGGGCCCCCTGGGGAAATCAGGAGGCCCTAATTGAAACCCTGAGAACAAGACCTCAGTAGATGAGAGAACATGGCTATCCCATTGTCTGCCTCTTTGCAAACAGGGACAGCTCTGGTTTCATACCAGGCTCCAGATTATACATATTCCATTTTACATGGCAGATTTTCTGTCTGCCCAACTATTGATCTATCCAGGCTCTGCTTTCCGACTGCTATCATTCCTCTTTCTTCAGTTTTTTCCTGGTAACTCTCCGTTTGCTAGCCATTTTCCCACTGTCCGATGAGATTTCAGAATTGCCAAAATCCCACCAGACGAATCGAAGATTGTACTGGAGTTTGTCTTAATTTTGCTGATGATGACAACTCAGAATGTTGCAGAATGAATGTGCCTGCAGCTCAAGGGAAAGTGACCAGTAGAGCGTAGTGATTTCTTTTTTAATTTCTTACTCCAGGATTCTGTGACAGGTATTATCGAGGCTCAGTTCCCAAACTGACCATGTCTGTCACTGTTTCCTTGAACAAGAGATATGCGGCCTGCCCACACTCCCCAGGATACTTGGTGCTCTGGATGGATGACCACCTCACTCAACAATTTGGCTTTCTTTTACTGTTAATGTACAATGAATGCCTCATTTAATCCCAGAAACGTTTAAAGAAATCAAATTGAATGGGCCTGACACTGTAGCCTTCTAAATTTACCTCTGCATGTTAGCTTTCTTTTATTTATATTAGCAGCTGGAGGAAAACAGCCTGGTTTTAAAAGCATAATGCAGAATAAACATCTGCTGTTCGTGTCATCATGTAAAGCTGTCTGTTTCCCTCTGTTTCTTCTGGCTGTCAGTCGACTGATTGTGAATGTAATCTGGTCCAGATTCAATGTGAAGCTCGCTGCTCTACACCTGGTTTTAGTGGCCGACATGCAAAGCCTGAGATTTACACCTCAGCAGGAGCTGGTTGTCAGCGACTCTGCGTGTGTGTGTGTATGCGTGTCAGTGTGTAGCCGCTACACAGCAGTATAACTCAAAAGTCTGGGGTATTAGGCAGGACCTGTCGGCCTCCCATGTGGCAGCCATATTGCTTGCGGGGCCAAACTCATCCCTCACAGGTCCAGTCCTTCATCCCTCATTTTATAACCCTCGTTTCTCTGTCTCATTCTCCGTCTCGCTGCCTCAAACTCTATGTACCAGGAGACAGAGAGGGATAAATAGAGAAATAGAGATAGATACATAAAGGCAAAGTAGAGAAGGTGTGGAAGAGAAGAAACAGAACAAAAAGATAAGAGAGGGAGAGAGAAGGTGAAAAGAAACTAAAATGTGTCAAAAGACAGGAGGAGGATGAAAGCTAAGGATGGAGACGAAGAGTTAGAGGTAAAGGTGGAGAATCAGTGAGCATATGTCAAGGTAAAGCTCTCTACAGGGAGACCTTGTCCTCTGTCTCTGCACATTAATATTAACTATAAAGATATGCTGTCCTTACTATCAGTCCTTCAACCACTCCTAATGGCGAGGGAGGGAGGAGGGAGGGAGGGAGAGAGAGCGAGAAAGCGAGAGAGAGACAGGCTGCTGAAGTTCAGGGATCTTGACAGTCTCATTCCCCTCCTGTGCATCAGTCAGCCAGATGGGTGGATGGATGTATGGGTGAACAAATGGATGGATGGCCTCTCTCTTGGAGGAGGGAAGGTCGTGCAGAGTGGATGGAGGTGGTGCTTGAGATGGAGGAGAAGAAGACGGGTGACATTAATCTAGCAGAGGGCAGGCCAGAATCTCTCTCTCCCTCTCTCTGTCAGCCTCTCTCTCTCTCTCTCTCTCTCTCTCTCTCTCTCTCTCTCTACACGCATGCACGGACGCTTACACACACACACACACACACACACGTGCACACCCACCCTCTTCAACCCTTTTTGTCAGTCTTGTCAGGGCCGCTGCACCACGTCAGGTCAAGAACTCACACGAGTGAAGTGCTGCGCTCGCCGCCCTGCTGCTCCCTCAGAGAATCAAATCAGAAAGATTAAATTAGTCTTGTTCAGCCAACAGAAAATACTTTATCAACCAAGTACACATGGAGAGAATCTGTTAGAAAAGCCCCTGAAAAAGAAGTCTTCATAGAGGCTGGACTCAGGTGCAACTACAACGGGTATCGATGCCAGACTCTTCCATACATTCACTTTGTGTCTCATCACATATATATTGATGTTGGTTAACAGAGACCCTCCCACTTACAGTAGAGGGTCAAGCCTGAGGGCACGGATTGTACGATGTCCAATGGGAAGTTCAGCAGTGCCATAGGAACTAATTAAGCCTCGGAGCTAACTGCTAATCTCAGTCCTGACCTACTGACTGGAGACCGGACACTCTCTGCAGGTCGTGATGATGTCTTCCCCCCAGGAAAGAGATGTGAAACGCAGGGAGGAGAAAGACACGGTATCCTGCTGCTTCTCCCTCCTCACTCCCAGCGTAACGGGGAATATCTTGGTTCAGTAGCCAGCAACTGCTGAAGGGCATGCTGCTCAGAGACACTGTGTGTGTGTGTGTGTGTGTGTGTGTGTGTGTGTGTGTGTGTGTGTGTGTGTGTGTGTGTGTGTGTGTGTGTGTGTGTGTGTGTGTGTGTGTGTGTGTGTGTGTGTGTGTGTGAGAGACCGACCAGTAGTGCATATCAACAGTGCTGGAGAGACGAGACGAGAGAGTCCACAGTCAGTATCGACTTTTTGATACACCCACCTGTTTTTGCAAACACTTTGCCAGAGAGTGCATCTATTTAAGCAGCTTTGGACTTCATCTGATAGGTGATGCTGCCACAGACGTGTCGGCTCCAGCGATGAAAAGACTCCTGAGGTTTAATCTTACCATTCAGTCCAAACTTTACCAAGAATGATGCAACACGTTTAGATTTAGGTTGCAGTCTCGTTGGCAGAAATGTCACATAGAGATATGAGAATAATAACATTTGTCAAATCACAGTTCAGAACGACTGGTGTTTACAGCCCGTAAATGAAGGGAATACTTGAGCAAAGCTTTACACCAGTTTATTCCACCTTATTTGTGATCACCTAAACCAAACAGTTGAAGGGTCCTAAATCCTGCCTGCTGACAAATGTATGGATGTTTTAAAAGGCCAATCTTCATTTGAAAAACGTGGCACAACTTATACCGGAATCCCTGCAGAAAATGGCTGCTTCATAGCACACCTGACCAACTAGGTACTGTAGCTACTATCCTTGTATGTAAATTGTTTATACTCTGAGCTGGAGTTGCTTCCAAGACGAGACAGAACAATTGAATTTATGCAGTCATCTCATTCTCTGCTCTCTTTGAATCAGAGTCGCTCTTTGTCACCTCACCACCCACCCACAGATAATTCCACAACCTCTGCAAATGAGGTGTGTGTGTGTGTGTGTGTGTGTGTGTGTGTGTGTGTGTGTGTGTGTGTGTGTGTGTGTGTGTGTGTGTGTGTGTGTGTGTGTGTGTGTGTGTGTGTGTGTGTGTGTGTGTGTGTGTGTGTGTGTGTGTGTGTGTGTGTACATGCGTGTACATGCATGTACACACACACTGGCTTAGCTGTCATTTTCAGGTCAATCAGTGGTGATAATAATAATCATTACTCTAATTATTAAATTTAGAAGACATGACTCATACAATAATTATCTATCTCTGCTGGGGCTCTCAGTGTGTGTTTGTGCATTTGCGCATTTGTGTGTGCGTGCCAGTGCCCCTGTGTTAAATTGGTCTCACTATACTCTGCCATGTGTTACTTCTGGACTAGCTTCAAAGCCAGCAGATGTGTGAGTTTAGCCTCTGATGTATAGCACTCCAACCCCTAGCATGCATTCAAAAGCTACAGGGTCATTATGCTGACTGTGTGTCTCTGCTCCCAGCATGCAGCTGGCATACACAGTAACAACAAAGCAGACATTTAGTGTGACTTAACAGAGGGCCGTTGCATATTAAGTTGTGTGTGTTTGTGTGAATGTGTGTTGAGAGCGAGGGCACAGATGAAGTGATCAAGTCGACAGCTTGCCGAGCTGTGATTGTCACTGATCCCCCCCCCTCTGTCCTCAGGAAAAACAGTGCCATCTGCCACGGGCAATGCCAGCTTGGCACACCCCACCCAGGCTAAACTAGAGAGGGCAGGGGAGCTAGGATACAAGGTCTCTGTGTGAGACGGTTTGTTTCTGCCTGTACCCTTGAGGGAGTTTGTGTCAGATTTATCTTTCAGCTTCCAACAGGTTTTTTTTGTACAGGAATTTGGGGAATTCATCAGTATCTGAGTGTGTTCATACCTTTAACTTTTTGATACCGACTTCGTTTGGTATCTGAGATCTACTTTAATCTTATTAATTCATGAAGTGGCACTTGCCAAACAACTTTTTCATTGAGTGCTTTACCTGGTACAGAGAGAAGAAAACAGTTCAATAAGCAGAAAATATATATAAAGCGCATCAAATTTGAGGTCCTTTTAAAATCCTTATTTAATTTTCAACGAGTTTGGAATTCATTTGCTTGTGTGAGAAAAGGCCTGAAATTGTATCCATAAAATCAAGTACTTATTTAACAAGAATAAAGTTGTAATCTTAGTTTCTCGACTTTCTCTGTGTGAGTTATTAAACGGACTGTGTCACGTGCTCCTTCAGGTCCTCCATCACCACCATGCGGTCCACGAGATCTCCTACATTGCCAAGGACATCACGGACCACCGAGCCTTCGGCTACGTCTGCGGGAAGGAAGGGAACCACCGCTTCATGGCCATCAAGACGGCACAGTCGGTCAGTGTCTGTGTGTGTGCGTGTTTGAGTAACGGGTGTGTTTGTACACGTTTCGCCTTGTACCCTTTGTGTGCAGGTTAATGTGTGATTCATCAGGGTCTTTTCTCAACAGCAGGAACCTCTTGACATTTAGATAAGGACCCTCGAACACCAGCTCATGTCCCCTCTGCGCTGTTCATCAAACAAACAGTGTACTCTGTAGAGCTCTCTAGGTTTGGTGTGTGTTTCTGAGTGTGTGTGGACAGATTCATGTTCAGTCCTGAAGCTACATACTGTATATTATATTGAGTCGCCTTTTGCACCTGATATGATTGTTGTTGCTTTTGTTAGGTTTATGTGTCTGGCTTGTTTAGTCTGGATCCAGCTGGCTCACTCTGTAGCCGTATTGATTTCCCATAGTGAGTCGATGAGGATTTGAGTGTGTGTCACCAGCTCTAATGGCATATCCATCCTCCTAGGGCCATGAAACGCTGCTCTTTGACTTAGACAGATAGGCACACACACACACACACACACACACACACACACACACACACACACACACACACACACACACACACACACACACACACACACACACACACACACACACACACACACTCTGAGGGACTGTGGGCAGAATCCGGCTTCAACATCACTACAACAAGCCACACACAGAATAATGTTGCTCACCAACCTCACCCTGCTGCCCAACAGTGTAGCACAAGGCTAAATTCTCATCAGTCTTCTACCTGATGTGTGCCCGAGGAAAGGTCACAATTATATGTTACTCCCATTTTCAGTATTTGAACCGTGCAGCCATCACCAGCACACAGTGTTAGCTGTGGAGCAAGGAGAGGGTGGAGGCAGAGAGCTTATGGCAGCGGCTGTAATTGGAAAGTAACCACTTTGATGTGAATTAACGGAGCATCTCTGTTCTGTCATGAAGACTGAGATTTAAAGTTGTTCCGAAAAGGCCAATTTGGGGGTAAACTTTAAAGTAATTCGCTTACCACTAAACTCTAAAGTGTCAGCACAAGAGAGACATGTTTTATTTAGCAGTGGAAGTCCACTAATTATGTACAGGGAAGGATTTCATAGACAGTCGTTGTTGTAACCTTTGAGAAAAGCTACAGTTATAATTATTATAAATGGGTCTCTTTGTTAGAAAAGCAACCTTGGAGTATTTAGTGTCAAATATCTTTCAAGAGGTTATTACAGTTTTACTTATTGTGTCTTTTATTGTGATATCTTTGAAAAAAAGTCAAAGATTAAGGAGAGGTAAATTATTGCTTTCCTATTCGACTGCTCAAAACTCTTTACACTTTAGGTCACAGCACTTATATATTTATATACATAATGCACTTATATATATCATATATTTGTTGCCTTTTCTGTCACAAACCTTCTGATTAGGGGACGACCTGCTCTCCTATGGTAAAGTGGTTCAGCCGTCACTGGTCAGTCCATCTAAAATATCCGTGCTGTCAATCAAAGGTGTCAAACCCTCAGAGTTGAGGAGCAAAGACTTGTTTGGAAATTCGCTATTTGGCTCCAGGGTTCAACAACTCCAAATTAAGGAGGAGAAGATATCAGATATCTCTTCTCTGCTTGTACAGTACAATAAAGCACTTTCTCTTGAGGTTGTAGAAAATCACTAACTGATTTTGACTGAAGAGGAGCCGAGTTGAGGAAAATTCAATATACCAAGAAATGCATTCAGGAACATCCTGTAACCCACCAATAACCAACACTAGAATTAAATCTGGGTAAAGAAATTCTGATCAGTGTAGATTTAAATAGAACAGTGTGTCTGTCCACAGTCAAATTCTTTATCACTACCACTTATTATAAAATTACTCTTCGCTAAAGCCTTAGGCTTTGGATCAGTCATCTAATTCAAGAGTGCTAAACTGAGGGTATCTCATCTCAGAGGTCCTATGAGCTGCCCGCTCCTCCTCTAGATCATCTTTAAAGTTGTCTTCGTTTACAGCTCTAACATCCACTGCCTGTCTCAGCTTTCCTCGTCTCATCATACCTAGAAGTTCTGATTGAGCAGCAGCAGAAAAGAAGAGAGATGCCGAGAACAGACAGAGATTAGTATATAGTGTCAAATGCACAGAGGATCTCAGACTGACAGAGCGACTGTTTTACTGTTGGCTCAGCAGGAGCCCCCGTTTACCCCAGAGTGCCTCTTATGAGCAGGAAGACAACACTAAAATACAAAGATTTTATTCAAGGCAGCGTTCATTCTGTGAACTCAAGGTGCACTTCACGTCACTCCAGTCAATAATTGATTAGGTCTGAAACACCGTTGTACTATAGGACTCTCTGCTGTTGTGATGTGACAGTAGTTATAAGTTGTGAGTTGGGTTTGTTGTCGGCACGTTTGCTCCCCTGACGACAAGAAGCTTGTATCTGCTCTTGTCACTGTCTGATCCAGGCCGAGAGGAGGAGCAGAGTTGGCAGTGATTGTGCAGATGTGTGAGTGGAGAGTGAATGAGGACATGATGGGTTTTTTTGTCATGAGGCACGGCAGGTTCTGTCATCTTTATTAGCCACGTAACTGGAATAACAAGGCTTGGTTTCAGTACATGAGTTCTGATTAATGAGTGTGTATAGTGTCTGTGTGGGTGGATAATGTAGCCTTGTGGTCCTAGGCTGAGCCTGTGATTCTGGACCTGCGGGACTTGTTCCAGCTCATCTATGAGATAAAGCAGAGAGAAGAGATGGAGAAGAAGGCCCAGAAAGACAAGCAGTGTGAACAGGCCGTCTACCAGGTACACTTATATCTCTTTCTTACTGTATTTCTGTCCACTTACCTTAACAATCTGCCCTAAGTGTGATTAACGTCATCCAAGAGACGAGTCAAGTTGGACTTAACCCATTAAACCTTAACATTTGCAAAAACTTTTATTTCTCAGCCTCTGAAACAGATGGAGACATGATCTTCATGACATCATCTTCTTCCTCCACCTCAAACACACCTCTTACTAACTGAGCCTTGGTTAGCAGTAACATTTTTGGGTCTGAATCTTCATCAGTGTTATTTTCATTGTTGTTTTGGACAATCAAAGTGTAATCTGCTTGGGTATCGCTCCCCTTTAGATCGTCAGCCATTGTCTGAAACGCTACTTTTTTGTTATGGCTATACGCTAATAACCAAACAAACTACATCTCCCACAATGCATCTTGCCTTTTCCGCAAATATTTCAGCTAATCACGATTTATTTCATTTGTCACATGTCTTGAAAATGACATTGTGGTTGAGACGCACAGGTCTGGAGAAGCATGCAAAACGTACTCAGTCTCAAAGGTACATACAAGCATATGTAACTGGTCTAAATGGGTTGAGAAAGAAGAGATCTACCTGAATGAGGAGCACCCACGTAAAGGTGTCGTCAGCGGCCTTATCTGCCCATTGTGCTCATTTCACCTCCCTCTGTTCTGACTTCTGCACAGCTGCTGTTGAATGTCTCTTTATCTCTCTTGCTGTGTCCCTTTCTCTGATGATTGCTCAAATGATTATGTGAATGCCAGGAAGCTGCTCCGTCTCGTCTGTGCTTACCGCCTACACTTTCTACTCCGCCAGCCTAACTCCCCGCCTCTTCCCTCTCCTGTGTCTTCTCCCCTCTGCTCCTCTCATCTCCCCCCTGTGTGATCTCTCTCTCTCCCCTCTTTTCTGCCGCCGCTCACCTGCAGACGATACTGGAGGAGGATCTGGAGGACCCGGTGTACCAGGTAACTTTTCTGACCAATCACATTGCTTCTGTCAACTTGCTTCATTTCTTGTCCGTCAGCTTGCTCCTCTCTGTGTGCACTGTGGGGAGACAGCCCCTGTGTGGTTACAGTGTGGTGACAGCACAACGTGATGCAGTTTGGAGGTTCAGACGTCCACAGATGTGTATATGGAGTCACTGGGATTATGGGATGGGACTGTAGCCGTGCGTCTGTGTGCATGTCTGCCAGTAGGGGTGCATGATCAGCTGAAAGATGTGTTACTTTTCTCAGCCACTGTTGGAAGTTTTTGCTGCTTAAATTTTCCTCCATGTGTCACCAGGATCTAGTCTTCAGCTGCTTGTTAATGAGAACTTCTTCACACTGCTGTCTGATGAATGACCTTTTTACGACACTTTTCTCTTAATTTCTTTATCTTCCAATTTCTCTCCTGCTTCTCGTTTTCCTCTCATCCCTCTGCTGCTGACGTTGTAGTACATTGTGTTTGAGGCGGGACACGAGCCCATCCGTGACCAATCGGAAGAGGGCATTTATCAGGTATTCACAGGCTTGTCTTGTCTGCTTGTGTCCGAGTTGTGTCGTCCTCATCTTGTAGTCAGCGTTGAACTGCGGCTACTGACAGGAGCTCCTCTGAGCAGATTAAATCTTTCACCTGCTGATCAATAGATACCAGATACATCCGTCCTTAATGGGACAAACATACTGTGGCCTGCTCTTAAATATAATAGCTTCAGTTTTCACATGTAGAAAATAAGTACAAGAAATTAAAGACAGACAGAATTTGAGCTAACCAGCCAACACTCTCTGGAGGGAAGCTAAAGCTATTTGCCCCAGAGAGAAGAGGCTTTCTCTGGGTGCACTCCTCAGAGACGTGGGTATAGACCTCTGAGGGATGAAGAGGGGGAGGGTGCGGTGCATGTGGAGGGGATGTGGAGGTTATTCCCGTCCTGTTTGGAAGGCGGACCCCTCCTCTTTTTCTCGCCTCCCCTCCCTCTTTTCTTTCCCGAGGAGATGAAAGAAAGCGGGGGGAAAGAAAGATTAATCACCAGCCTCGCGTTTGATCTTTAAATAAAATGGATTGAAAATAGAAAAAGAGTGCTGGCGCGTGCACAAACATACACAAACAGAGAGAGGCACACACCCACACACACACATACACATACAAACACCCCCCCCTACCACACACACACACATATCAGACGTAAGAAACGTGAGTCTCAGCCAGCCCCCAGCCACTGAGGAGCTAACGTATGAATAAAGATGGAAGCCTCTAGAAATAAACATGTGAAAGAAGTAAACAAGGCACGGAGAGGAGAGGAGGAGGAAGAATGGGACAGACTGTGCTCGACAGATACCCACATTCTTCACCGGTGCCGTTTTTTCATTTACCACACACTCTGATTAGGGCAATCCATCTAGGAGAGAATAAAACTTTATCTCACACATTGTGTCACTTAAGGAGAAACAAAACCATAGGAATCCCACGATTTCATATTTATCAGCGTCCTGCTATCGCTTCTCGCTGCTTCTTCTCATTGCAAACACTGTCAAAATCTATCTGGCTGCGTGACATAGATATTACATGTCTCCATGTGTGTGACAATCTGAGTTATTACATGTCTGTGGGTGTGATAAGCAGCCTTATCCATTCTTTATTAGGCAGAAAGCAAGGAAGGTGCAGGCCGGTAGTTTACTGATCTGTCTTGTAGATGAGTCTTTACTTTACAGATTTTAATTCAGATTATTCCTGCACACACACACACGCACATTCACTCACACTCTGCTCATGATGGATTTGATTCCTGAAGAGCCCTGTTCCAGAGCTGCATCCAGTCTGTCACAGTGTCGTGCGTTTCACTGCTTGATTAATCCAGAGGTAACAGGCTTTTCTCGGCTGCCCTGACTTTATTGGACGATTGTTTAGGTTCCCACCAGTCAGCAGAAGGAAGGGGTCTATGACGTCCCAAAGCGACACCCAGTGAGTGACCGTGTGTTTGCCCGTGTGTCCCGACGTCCTCCTCAGCCTGCCTCCCCCTCTCAGATAAACCTCTCAGCTGCCCCACTCGAGTTTAAAGCATTCTTCTTTTCGGTGCCCTCTCTCCTCTTGAGAGCTGCGAGAAGCCCTAATTTTGCAGCGATTCCACTTCCTGTTAACGTATCTCCCACACAGTGATCCAGTGTGTTTGTAATGTTTCCCTGAGAGGTTTGCTGGGACCCAGTGCTCTTTGTGCAGTGTGCTGTGCTACTCCTCTGCTTGTGCTGTAGCTGTGGTGGCTGGTGCCCTTCTCCTCATGCTCCGTGGTGCCTGCTCCTTGCATATAGTTAACTGGGATACTGTATTTGTGTGTTTGGACTTGTGTGTGTGTCATGTCTGTTTACGCAGTGAAGCATGCCAGGCTGTGGTTTGCCCATGTTGAATCCAGTAAAAACCTGCATGACATTATCCCAGACTGCGTTAAGACACATTTTTTCACTCTCATATCTTCCTTTTAATGGATGTAAGTTATACGACTGACTATAAATGTGCATGGCCTCATGTTTTTGAATTTATACCTCCGGATGTTTAACAGGTTTTCACCCCGTTCATGCATATATGTGAGTCTTTGCAGGGGAACTCTATGTGTGTTTGGTCCTTGTGCGTGTGTGTAGTTGTGTAGGGTTGTGTGTGTGTGTGTATCCTTAAGCTCCTGTTATTGGCTTGCACTGCCAGTGGTTATAATGAAAGATGACCTTGACCACTGTCAGGCTGCACTATAACTCAGCTGCTCTTTATCCGCCTATAAAGATGCTATTTATATTGCTGCCTGATTTAATCTGCTAAAATCTTCACACTCACAATAACCAGGCTGCCGTCCCGTGTTTCTGTGTCAACACTTCACCTCATATTGCTGCTCTGTGGCTCTTCCCTCGGTCCAACCAGAGCCCACTACCTCTGTGTGTGTTCTGCTAAAACCAGACTCCCCCTTGTCTCCACTGGTAGTCAGAATCCTGCTCTATAAATTTTGGTAGACTGAGAATCAGTGTCACAGTTTCCTGGCTGTATATTATCCCCATCTTTGGTAAGAAGCTTACAGGCACCATAGTATTTTCTGTTCTCTCCTCACCCAGCCCACAACACATGCTGCTATTTGAATTGCTTTTGTGTTGGCCGGTGTCTGAACGTGAACAAATCCAATATTTCTCTCTTGTTGTGCAACCAATTGGACCAGTCATCCATTCTGGTTTAAATACAGCGGATTCAAGTCTTTTCAGCTTCCCAGTCACTCAGCCAGAGGGAGTAAATATAACCCTGGATCAGAGAAATATAAATGGATAAGAGACAGTGACGATTATTTTTGTGTGTTAGACAGCCTGTGTTGTAATTCGAAGATAATTTAATGTACTTTCAAGATAAATCCAGACTCACAGAGGACAGAAAGCTGCTGCTGTGCTGCTCTCTATGGGCTGAATCACGTCACACCAGCTCAAATGTCAAAATACTGCATCCACAGTAAATTGTAAATTTAAGTAGCCTCCTGATGTTCACATGAGCCTCAAGGAGAAACGGGGGAATTTATGATAACTGTAATATCTTCCATTTAGTGGAAACAACTACAGCACAGTGTTACTGTTGCTGGCAGTACACTTTTAAATAAACTCCAATAATATCTATTATTTTATCTTAATGATAAATGAGACATGGATCTACATAATGACTAGGATTAATATGATCCATTTCACAAATCTAAAGTCTGATATTACTGTATATTTGAAGTGACTGCAGGGCTTGCATTTGATTTCACTACCTTAAAATAATCTGAGAACACTTTGCAATCTGATGTTTCCTCATTCTTCCTTTTCTGCCAACACAGTGTGGAGGCTGCAGTTGCCCCTGCTGTGACTGTGACCACAAGCTGCATCCCTTTTCTGACAATTGTTATTTAGGTTGGATTTACTGTTTATTGCATTGGCAGGAGAGGTTCATTGCCCTGTCAGCAGAGGGATTGACAGTGGACAGTAGCTCAGATGAGATCACTGCTGCAAGCACACACACACCCACACACACACACACACACACACACACATACATACCACACACACACACATTACACCTCAGATGAAATGATACCACTGGCAGAAATGTGACCTCCTGGCAGCAATTTCTTCTCCTCACACACAATTTCAATCTACTGACTTCTTGACTCTTTAAAAACTGAGAGATTGTGTTGAATCAACGGACTCCCTCGCTTCCTTTACTCATGTAAAGGTCAGCATATTAGTAGCAGCCAGACAAACACATCAACTCTGCTCAAACACTGGTTTAGATATGATATGATGTGATGTCTAAATGTATATAAATTGGCCAAGCTTCTAGTTTAAATAATGGTTGTGTAAAAACAGCCTTCTAAGAGTGTGTGTGTGTGTGTGTGTGGTTGTTCATGTCTGAGTGGGTGAGAGAATGCAAGAGATTGACTGACATGTCACACAGTGTTGTGTTTTGTTCTGAGCTGCGAGTTTGTGTGTGTGTGTGTTTGCATGTGACAGGTGGGCTGTGTTTTTGGCGTGTGCCCGCGTGAGCAGTCACACGGCAGGAGGTCAGCAGGGTGGCGTTAATTAAAGGGGCTGCGTTAATTGTATGCAGAACACATGTGCACAGGTACTTACCGTTTCCCTGGAGATGGCTAATTGATAGGTGGCGGCAGCACTGATAAAGATGAAGGGTCGGCCCGAAGAGATGGCGAGAGCATTTAATGGGCACGCAGGGATAATTGGCAGGGCAAGAGAGAAAGGGGTGGACGGAGAGGGAGAGTGAAGGAAGGAAACAAGAGGAATGGGCTGCAGCAGAGTGGGGCAGTGAGCAGGTGTAGGTGCCGTGTGTTTCAATCCAACTGTCAGATAGATTTAAATACTCCAGAAATAATATCCAGATTGAAATAAACCGTTATGAGTTCATATTTCCAGAAGAAGATCAAATCATCTGGTAGAAAAATGGCCAGTATATCCAGAACTGATTAGTATTGGGCAAGCTGTTATTGTTCTTCACTTTCACCTAATGACGGCCATACGTCATGCTTTCATCCAAAGAAAAGAATGTACTCAGCAATAATGTAGTGTACCAAACGCTCTTGCTTTGCCAGAGCAACTTGCACATTATGTTTCTAGTGACACCACAGGAGAAAGCTCTGGCACGAACCATCATCATTCTGCTGTAGCTGAAAGAAGTTTTCTTTTCTCATACAGTTCATGAGGATTTATGCACACGTGTCAGGAATGGGTGAAAAAAATGCCAGCATATTCAATTGAAATAATTTAATGGCACAAAGGCGTACGAAAAGACATCACTTGTTAGTAAGTTAAATTCATTGGTAATTAAAGCCCTCAAAAAGCCAATTAATTTGGCAGAGAATAATAAGAATAATCCTTACAATTTCAATAGGGCCTCCCACCGTCGGTGCTCGGGCCCTAATAATAAAACCTATCATGTCATTATTTAGTGTTGAAAGGATCAGGATCCAGCTTGTGAGGACAGAGGATGGAGAACAGCAGTTTGTTCCTATAATGTCACATATTCCTTACCTTCACTCCAACACTGGGTTGGATAATGCAGCTCTGCTTTCTGTATCTGCCTCTCCGTTTGTCTTACACTGTGCTTCCTGACACAAGGGGAACAGGCTTTACAGAAACACAAAGGAGGTTTAAACCCCAGCTCAGTGCTGTAGTTTACGCTAAAGGTAGGGATGAGCTTTAAACCTATTTAAATCTTCACTTGGTCTCTTAGTCTGGAGACAAGAACCTTGCTCTGTGTCGGAGTGTGTGTGTGTGTGTGTCTGTGTGTGTCTGTGTATGAGTGTGTGTGTGTGTCCTGACTAAGATCACCTGCAGACCTCTTCAATTAGCCTCACGTCATCTCACTCCCTTCTGCTGCCTCATTCTTCCTCTTGAGTGTGTGCAAACTGACTAACCTGATTGTGTGTGTGTGTGTGAGCGCATTCTCATCCCACCTGCCATCTAACACTGGGGTTGCGATTGCAGAACGGACATCAAAACACCCCCCACCACCACCATCATCAGCACCATCATGTCCATGATCAGCCCCTCCAACAAGAACAAACTGAGCAGCAGCAGCAGCAGCAGGCAGTGGCAGATCTGATAGACTTAGACCTGGGGATATTGACTCAGGTAAGGAGCCATATACCAACATACAGCAGAGCACTCTTCTATCTTTGTTTTCCTGTTTTTAGTGTTTTTTAAGGAGGAACATATTGTCGTCAACGTTACCCATCAGCCCGAATAAACTGGTTTATCCTCAGATGATCCCCTGTCTCACGTCCTGCTCTGTCACTGCACCACTTTTTTTTGTTCTTCTCTAGTTGTAAGTCACCCCGAATCTTGACCCACAGCATTTATGAATAAAACATGCAACCTTGCTGTTGCCATGGTAACCAGGTTGAGCGAGGAGTTGAGTCTGGCACTGTATGTACGGGTGCACCTGCGTGTCCACACCTGCCTGTGCGTGTGTGAAGTTGTACAATCGAGAGAGAAAAAAACAGTCCACTAGCTCAGAGCGTAGGTCCTTTAAAGTCAGACACAAAGGTCAGAGCGGCTGTCAGAGAAGTGTGGCGGTGGGTGGGGAGCAGACAGTGGTGGTCATCTCACCTGCAGACCCGCTCGCCGAGGCCTTCCACGCACACGGCACATTAATAAAGCATTCATAACACTCTGGTAATCACAGCAACCTGACCCCCTCACCCCGTTACCACACACGTAAAGAATATTGAGTCAAGTGAACAGAAAGTGGACAGAAAGTCTATAATCGTCCAGCTTCCTGTGCTGCTCGAACACGCGCTCCGGTGGCATTTTTTCCTGTGCCGGTGATTTCTGTTTGAAGAACATTAGCAACGCCTCTGCGGTATTGAATCTTCAGTCACATTCAGTAACAACTAGAGGGAATTTACTGTGTTTTAGGTTAAGAGGAGTGTTTGTTAAAATGTGTTTCGTGAATTCACTCCCATGTACTTCCTGTTATCAGTCCCTGTGGATGCACCGTTTTGCGTATCTTTTAGTATCAAGCTTATCGTCTTGTTGAGTTGATGTTATCTTCTATGCTAGACTCTGCAGCAACAACAGTCCACATCACAGCCTCCTTCCCCTCTTCTCCCCCTCCTCTCTTAGCCTAGCATACCCATCCAGATCCATGACGGTGAAACACCATGCTCACTGATCCATTTTCTGATATATGCAGAAAGTATTTTGTGGTCTATGTGTGACCTACGTGAGCGAACAAGAGGGAAGATATTCTAAGAACATTCATTATCTCTAAAGAAATTATCCGCATCTATGATTTATGCAAATCTCGGACCATGTATTCAAGGCTTAAATTCCTTTATCGACTAAAAATAGTTCCCTTCTCTTGCCACTGGCCTAAAGATATTATTAATGTGCAAAAAGGGAGTGATACTAAGAGGAGGATCACGGGGAGACTGTGTAAAAAGGGGCAAAGAACGATACAGAACAAATTCAGATCAAATAGAATGGCTGCCGTCTTTGATAGCTATTCCCTCTGAGGCACAGCAGACATCTTCTACAAGAGGGAAACATTAATGACTTGTCCAGAAGAAGACAGCTGTACAGTAATGATGCGGGGGGGGGGGGGGGTATTTAGATGAGCTGCTGGAAAGCACCTTTATCTGGAGCAGATGACAAAGGCTGTGATAACTCTTGGTAGGTATGTCATCATTGTCAATCATTCCATCTCATTATTCCATCTCTCCCCACCCCCTCTGTAACCTCCTCTGTGTTGCTGCCACAGTGCTCAGGTAGGTGCCACAAACTTTACGAGCCTTTGCGTGTTGCATGCAGTGTGTGATGCATGTTGCACTGGACTGGGAACTGCTTCAGATGATGTATATACTCTCACAGCATTGTTCTTGTACCTGACTGCTATTGTGTGCTTTTCTCTGATTCTCAGAATATCAACCAGTTAGAGATTTTCGGAGACATGTCCACACCTCCTGACATCACCTCTCCGTCGGTGAGCAGCTGTCATACACGCACGCAGTTTGTGATTTACATCTTAGAAAAGCCCAAAAGCATTTCCACTGAGCTGCCTCTGTTGTTTTTCCCTTAACCCCCGACCTCCAATCGCAACCCACACAGACTCCCGCCTCTCCAGCCAACACCCTTGACCGTTCGCTGGGTCTGCAGCCTCCCACGGAACTGTTTGCTCCCTTCAATCCTGCGTCTGTGCCCTCAGGTAAGACCTTGTTCACTTAATGCTATAATATACCACTGGTACAAGCAAAGAGAAACAAACACAGCGGGAAAGAGAGGAGAGGAGAGAAGAGGGGGATGAGATGAATAGAGGGAAATAGAATAGAATGCAGATGAGGGGAGGTGAAAGAGGAGAAAGGTGGTGTTGGTTCTGTGTTGAATATGAAATGCGTCATTAGCCGTCTCGGATGCTGCTGACTTACCGGTTGCTGCTGACGTGACAGAGGTGGTCAGAAGGAAGTAAAAACACAAGCTGAGACTGTACTGAAGACTCCTTGGTATGCACATGGGATTCATGTGGTGTGTACTTTATACTTCTTTACCACTATCTCCTCCTGTCCCTGCGTATGTCAGTGTAACAGGGAAGCTGAAGTTAAATGTCCACTTCCTCTGCTGTAGGTAACAAGTGGAGACCAGAAACGGGAGAACAGCAAGTGTGTAATAGCATAAGCTTCTCCTGACGGTATTGGGTGATTTTAATGAGTGTGTGTTAAGCTCTGCCTTTTCATAATGACTCTTCCTCATTCTGGAGGTGATTAAGAAAGTTCACCATGACTATTAAGAGACACCAGAGTAGCTGCAGGCAGAAGTAGGGCAGCACTCTCTGGTGATGCATGATTATCTGTGTGTGCGTGTTTATGTGCGGAAGAAAAGCAGTGGTGAACATATGCACCGTGGGTAAGTTAATCACTTCCTCTTCGTTCTAATCTCTTACCATTCACCACCAGGTTATGTGACGATGGGAGCGGTACCCCCCGGCCACTGGTCCCAGCAGGCATTCGCTGCCCAGACGCCGCTGGCCTTCGGGGTCCAGTCTCCGCTAGGCCCAATGGCCCAGGTCCTGCCAGGCGGCCAGCCTCTTATCTGGGGCCAGGCCAATATCTTCCCTGCCACCCAGCAGCAGTGGGCAGCCATGGCAGCCGGAGCCTTCTCCCCTACAGCCTACCTCCCTGCCCAGCCTGTGGGCACCCTGCCCGCCGCCATGTTCCAGACTCTCACCCCCGTCACGACTGTGACTCCAGCCGGCGAGAGCCATTCAGGCGCTGGAGCGAGCGCTTCAGCTGCTTCCCCTTCAGCGTCGTCGAGTCCGCAGCATGGGGAGAGGGGGAAGAAGATTGGCAAGGAAATGTTCAAGGTGGGGGGAGATGATGGATGAAGAACTCTGATGGGAACAGATTTATGATGTCTACTGAGAATTTTACACCTTTATGATGCAAAAACATGCAAATTAGTAGCAAAATTGCAAATTATAACATCAATCAGAGAAACTAGGACCTGGGTTTAGCTTGTTTTTTTGTTACTTTGAGCATTATATGTCTTCATTAGTTGGCCAACAGTAGAGAAATGACAGGGAATGAGGGGAGATAGATGGGAAACAATAAGTAGCAGAGGTCCTCAAACTGTTGTGAACTGGTAACCTAGACGTGGTCAACACCTGAACTCTGCTGTCTTACTGTTTGGTTTACTTACTGAGACTGTTGACACAGACTGAGACAGAAAATATTGAGACGTGATAAAGACAAGATGCACTTCAGCTCAGATTTTAGCGAAGATCATGTGATCACATGTGTACCTGTGGGGTCTCCCATTGAAAATAATGATAGCAGTGAGTCAAACAGTTGACCCGACTAACCTCTGCATCTTCCTCCAGGACTTTCAGCTGGCGAAGCCTCCGGCCATGCCGTCAAAGAGGGCTGAACAGCCCAGCTTAGCAGGGACCTCAGATGCATTCAGCAGTTACTTCAGCCGTGTGGGCACTGCCCAGGACACGGACGACTGTGACGACTTTGACATTTCCCACATGAATCTGACACCGGTCACCTCCACAACACCATCCACCAACTCGCGTAAGCAAATCATTTCATGTCTGTCTTCGGTTCGTGTTCTCACCAATCACCATGCTCCGTGTATCTACGTGTGACTCAACTTCTCCTCCCACACAGCGCCCACCCCAGCTCCCAGGCAGAGCCCTCCCTCCAAGTCCTCCCATGTCAGTGACCCCCCCACCGACGCCACGGACCCCCCCACAGACGACTCATTTGGGGAAGCAGAGGGCAGCCCTATTCGCAGTGGAGAGGAGGATGCTGTAAGTGTGTGTGTGCGTATGTGTGGAGAGTTAGTCAAGTGTGTGTTCCTTTAATAACTCACTCCTTATGCTGCTATAACCTGCAGAGCAAGTAGAGATTTCCTGATAAATAGCCTTTGTCGCGGTGTTGGCGGGCCAGGTAATCACTCTGGCTGATTAGGGGGCCGATGCAGCTGTGTCCCTCTGTGTGTGTTAGTGTGTGTTAGTGCATGTGGGAGTGTGCACAAGTGTGTTGCTGTGTGAACATGAGAAGTTGAGTGCTAGCGGGAGTATGTGGTTGGGTGTGTTTTGTGTGCATGCATGGTCAACACAGCGTTAAATGAACTGGTGGAGTTGTCAGGGACATCATTAAGCTGTTATTAATACCAGCCAGGTAGCGTCCATACATCACTACTTCTATATGGACACACTCATCTCTGGTGAGATAGAGGAGGTCTGCCGCCCCCAATTCTTCTTCCAGCAGCAATTCATATTTATTTTACCAGCAGCAGCACCTCAACCTGGGAGAAGGAAAGAGAAATTAAGGAGAGATGAGGAGATTAAGAGAGATTTTTAGGCGTAGGAGGAGAAATTCCCTTTGCCTTTGACCAAAGTCCTTGTAGGATGGTTGACCTTCAACGAAACAAGACTTCTCGTACTTTCCCTTCCATCGTTCTTTCTGCCTCTCTCTTTCTCTCTTTTTTGTGTTCTTTTCATGCTTGTCTCTCTCTTCTCTTCTGCTCTCAGGCGTGAAACATTAGTTTTGTGCCTCCAATCTCGCTGTTATTGAAAAAATTGAGAACTTTCGCACTGCTGAAAATGTCACCAGGCCCGAATAACACACGGAGGCTTTACACAACTCAGAGTAATGTGCAGTGGTGGCGGCGGAGTGTGTGTATGAGTGAGTGAGGCGAAAAGGTTGCAAAGAAAGACAGAAAGACAGAGCGTGGGCAGGAAAACGGCTTCCTGCTCTCTGTGGGACGAGCTGTAAAAAGCAAAAGGGTTTTAAGAAAAAGCAGCAGATCAATAGGACGAACTCCACTGAGACATTCATAATAGGCCACTGTAAATGACTGCTTGCATATGTGTGAGTGTGTGCCTTAGAGTTGATGTTTGATGATAGAGATGTTTTTGTGTATCTGCAAATGTGTTTCTGAGAGGAGACGGGTTGTGTCGCTCACTGAAAATGTCCTTATTTCTCCTTCAGAGTATTGACTCTTTCCTGCTTCCTGTGTACGTCTGCTCTTGTAGTCTTAACTGATCCTGCAATCCTTCTTTTAGATTTATTCTTCTCTTTTCTACTTTCTGCACCCTCCTTCTTTCCTTCTCTTACACTCCATCAACCTTCCCCTGCACCCTCTCCTCCTCCTCCTCCTTCCTCCCCTCTCTAGGCGTGTGGTTCTGGGTCGCCCTGCCCCAGTGAAACAGCAGATCCCAGCCCAGACCAGGCCAGTCCAGAGGCTGGGAGCTAGATAGAGGAAGGGCAGGGTAGGTATCAATGCTTTCTCCCCACTAACGTCTCCTCCGTCACTTCCCTGCCTTTATCTGTTCTTCTAGTTGACTCCCACTTGTATCAACCTGTCTGAAATCTCTGCATATTTGTTCATCTTTTTCGTCGTCTGCTGGTTGTCTGTTGCATCTCTGATCATATTTCACAGTTTTCATTTTTCCCTCAGCTGTCACGTATGCGCAAAGTTTTTTTGCTGGGTTCAAATGGTTTGTCGAGTATGATCGTGCATGCATGAGTATTTCATTTTGTGTGTTGGTAGTTTTTGTCACAGCATCACCTGGAGTTGTGTAAGTACCTATTTATTTTAAAGTGGCATTGCATTGTTGCTTCTTTTTTTGTTAACCATCGTGCTCTGTGCCCTCATTGTGTCCCATCTTTGTGACATGTACCTAAATCACGCCCAGCTCCCTAAATAGCGCACATCTCACCAGGAACGCCAACAGAGTGTGACAGCCAATCAGAAGCTGTGTGCTTCAGTGAACAGGACATCTTCTGGGATTTGCCGGTGATGAGCACAATATGCTGATCTCGAATGTGTAGCTTAATATAAAGAATGATGGGTGCTGTCATGTTATGCATTATGTATATTTCGTGATGTAATGTCACTTACAATGTGGCCATTATTGTAAGAGGATTGAACTGGTGAAGACAGGCGGCAACTATCAAAACCGATGATGTGTGCGTTTTCACACTTTTGCCACATCGTCCGACAGGAAAACTTCCACACGACTTGCATTGGCTTTTAGAGACATGTTAACAGTAATGCGGTTTTGCAGTTTGCCTTCTCGAGGAGACAGAAGGACACACACACATGCACACACCAAAGAGGAGAGACATTTTGATCCCTGCCTCCCCACCCGGTGTCCTCACCCACACAATTCCTGACTGTGGCTCCTTAATGATAGCTGCTGGCACTCACGCAGGGAAAGATGTAACGGTTTTGTTTTCATCAGCTAATACTGAGGTGCCAAGATTAATGACTGCCCCGCCATAATTGGCATTAATTAAAGCCCAAGAAGCCTCCTAGTCCTTCCCCACTCCAGGAGAGGAGGAGGGCTGGCTGAGCAGCCTCTCTCCCCTGTTGGCCGGCGTCCTCATATTCAGACTGTGTGAAAGCTGCGGGGCAGCAGGTGGATGCAGCCCTTAAGTGGGAGGATGGATTGTGGAGAAGTGAGCGGTGAATCTGGCTGCAGACTGACGGAGCCATGGCCAGAAGCAGAGTTTTCTCTCTGGAGTAGGTGGACTGCTTTGGTCCTGGTCCAATGAAGCTGCTCCCATATGGTGTTTACTTGCTCAATCACATCGGCTTTAGATATCTTCCCAAACACACACACACACACACACACACACACACACACACACACACACACACACACACACACACACACTCACACCCACACCTGTGCAATAGCTCCAGTTATTCCCCAAACAAGCACACCTGTGATCGATAGTGTCACCACCTGTGCTCATATTGGAGCCAAAATGTGTGTGGTTCTTAATGTGTGTGTGTGTGTTTGTTGCTGGCCATGACCGTCTGTCCTGTCCTCCTCCTCCTCCTCCTCCCACTGTGCTGCTCCGACAGACATGTGTTCAGGCTACTGGGAGAGTAAGTGTTTTTTCTTGGGTGATCTCATCATGTCCAGCGAATGCTCCCGAGTCTCAGCCGTGAAATGGCCTCCTTCCACAGTTCACTGAGCAATCTCACACCGCTCCCCCTGCCCAGGGCGGACCACCACTCACACACACGGACATAAAAGTCCACGTGTACCAGCCAAGCCAGATATTTTGGCCTTTGGGCTGGTGCTGCACCAGCTCATCAGTCATACCTCCACCCATTTCCTCCCCTCTCCCCCAGCCGGGGTTGATGGAATCAAAGTGACCCTGTTTGGCAGCGCTGGTTAGATGATGCAGGGTGAAACAGGCGAGCTGAGGGTCTGAGCAGTGTGTGGTTACTGTCACCGCTTGTCTCAGCCTCTCTGTCACCTTTTCTCTGGGCTGCTGGCAGCTACGTTCTGCTGACTGTTTGGCCTTGACTAGCCCGACAGCTACAGCTCTGTATCCTGTGGCCCAAAGCCCCAGCAAGCATCAATCCCAACTTCAACCCCAGCTCTCTGCTCAGAAGAGACCTGGAGCAGATTATAGTGTGTAACAGCTGTTTATGGAAGTTGTTTTGTCTTATTTTTCATCCAAGATACGATTCTATCCCAGGAGAGAGTAGCACACAACATATGTTTACTTAATTGGTGCAAGAAAATGCAACTGCAGCTCTGCATTACGGTCTTTATTGCTAAATCTCTTCCTCTGCTTATTTTTTCAATAAATCAATTAATCATTTTACCCATAAACTAGTAGAAAATTGTGAAAAATGCCGGTTACAATTTCCCAGAGAGGACCCAAAACATATTCATCATATAGAAGCTGGGACTACAGAATCTAAAGTATTTTCTTTTGTTAATGATAAACTATTATCACAATTGGTTCGTGTAATCTTCTGTTAAATGGCTAATTAATCATTGACAAACAATTGACATTTTTCTTAGCTCCAACCAACACATTTAGGTGTAACAGGACTGATTCTTGGATGGTTTGTTTTCCTCACCTGCTCCTCTTAAATCCACCACAAGTCGTTTTCATTTTCCATTTTCCTGCTGTATTCTCACATGGGCTCGCTCTGACATTCGTCGGACATTTTACAAGGGGGTTGGCAGGAAAAGCTCTGGAGCAACTGACGCTGACATTTGCGTTCTCACATATCTGTTCAGCTGCAGATGCAATGATGTTCCCTTTAAATTTTCCCCTCATGTCATATATTTTAAGTGTGAAGGGTCACTCCATGGCAGCAGGAAGGAAGTGTGACATCACGTCAGAATGTGACCTTGAGAGATTGTAGCATCTTTTCTCACCTCAGCAGAAATGTCTCACCATTATGTGAATATTAGTCACATGTCCTCATGTGGAAGCTACTGGTTCACCCCAAACTCTGAACCCACACTTCTGTGCATCAGCGAGTGAGAGAAGTCTTCCAGAATATAATGGGCCAGCCAGAAGCCTCCAATCGAGTTGTCTGCATGGCAGATTGAATGTCTGGCTGTAATTATGTGTACGATAATAACGGGGCCCATTGTGAGCGAGTGCCACATTCTTGATTCTCTGACTGCAGGCTGCTCCATCATCCACTGTTGGTCTCCAGCGCCGTTGGAGGGAAGCGCAGACAATGATGACTCATAACTGGTCTTTCGAGGTGCTAGATTATATGTCTGATTCATACTGGTCCAGGAGGGAGCCTGGAGTGGGACAGGACATGCACGTGCGATCGCACTTACACACTCAGAAACAATAACTCACACATGCACACAGAAAAGGTTTCCAGAGTGAGAGCTCTGAACGGGCTGAGAGGAGAAATGATAGGACCCCTCCAATGCAGTGTGCTACTGCCACCCTGTGGTCGTGTTAGGTACCGATACCGGCCAACGGCTGCAGATCTGGATCTTTGCTTGTCAGGGCTTGCAGAGTGGCGATGCTCGCAGATGAGTCAGTTGAGAGAATGAATCAGAAACTCAGATCCTCCCTTGTGGTTATGTAACACTGGGGTTAGGAGCAGAGGCCATGTGGTACTGATACAGACAGGATTCAACACAGGAACATGAACTGCTGTTTTTCTCTCTCATGCACAGGTGGGGAAGGACCCTCTCTACGCCCAGATCAACAAAGGGAAGAAATAAAGAGACACACAGGAAGACGGACCTGACTAGCACTGAGAGAAAAGGAGGAGATCTGTGTGTGTGGGTGTGTGTGTGTGTATGTATGTATGTGTGTGCGTGTGTGTGTGAGTGAGTGTGAGTGTGAGTTTGTGTCCTTCTTCTCCTCTGGCTATCAACCTCCCAGGAGGAGCCTCCACACTCCTCCTGTCCCCCTTCTCGTCCTCCTCCTCTGTGCAGTCCTCTCTCCTCCTGAGAGGAAGGAGCCCTCTTCGTCAGTCACTCCAAGCAGGAGGGATGTCAATCAATCCACCTCTCCCTCCACGCTGTGTTGTCTTCTCCTCTTCTCTCCTCCTCCTCCCTGGGGCGAGTCACACCCAGCCTTACAGACATAACCTGATCCTCCCTTCTCTCTCTCTCTCTTCCCCACCTCTTCCTCTCTGTCTTCACCCTCACACTCCTCCCTCTGCCTCCTGTGTCTGGCCAGAGTCTGTGCTGCCAAGGAGGGACTGAATCAAGCAGTGCCTCTCTATCTCCGACACCCACCCACACACGCACGCTCATTGGGATAAGAGTGATAAACTTTCCTCTCCAGTCTCCATCTGTAGCAAGGACATCCCACAGGAGGAGCCAGACTCTTAACGGGCCTATCAGGGACGGCCCGTTCCTGGGATCACTGCTTCTGATTGGTTGGTTGTGGGCTGGTTCGGGCGTATTCTCCCCATTTTTGTGAGTTCCTGCTTGATCTCTATGCAGAAACGGACTCTCTGAGAGCGACTCACACGCCAATACACACATACAGCTCACACAGCAATCCGCCTACAACACACAAACAACACACACACACACACACACACACACACACACACACACACACAGTCATCCCTCACTCTCTAACATGCATACACGCAGTGATTTGCCAAACGTCTCACCTCGCAGACAGACTCGTTCAGAAGCCAGAGGACCAGACAAACTGAGGAAGGGACCCTGAGAGGAAAAGTGTCAAATGGATTCTGTGATCGAACTGTTCATTCTCTATAGCTTTTGTACAATACTGATTTAAAAAAACCGAAAAAAGAACTAATTGAAAAATTGAATTTTTATTTTATAAGTCAATCAAGCCGCTGGAGTCAGCTCTATAGGAGTTGTAGAGTCAACTTGGCTTTAAGGCATCTGATCGTTGGTTTGCCAAAACTCATTTTGTAAATAATGATAACAACAACAACAACAACAACAACAACCATTTTGTCCACCGGACGTCTGTGCCATAAAATAGGAAGGCTTCAGTTATGCAATCTCTTGACGTTAACCCAAGCAATACCAACATATGTTTTACTTTTCCTGTTCTCCCCACTTTGTTTTGATTCCCCCTCAAATACTGTTTCTGTTCTCGTGCATGGATGTCGTAGGTCTTTCTCTTAGCCTCACTTACTAATCCACCTCTAAACCTTGTACCCGTTTGTCTCAAGTCCCACGGCCACAAGTTATTGTTGTGTCTCTATGGTTTATGTGACCCGAACACGATGTACCACAATCCTATGTTGCAGGCAGCAGACATGGTCTCGCTCACTGCAGCCCACACTGCTCCTGCCCGCCATCCCTTTCCCCCGGAACAGTCTTTACACAGCCATGCTCTGCCCATCTGTCTGTCCGGTGTTCAGGTGCCAAAACCGCTGCTGTCCGAGCATCTGTGTGTGTGTGTGGGCTGCAGCGTCCTCTGCTACAGCTACATCGACTATGATGCCAATGACTCCCTATTTTATGGCCAGAGTCCCCATGTCACTGGAGAACTCTTTTTGGACTATGACGTTGATTAACTTAAAAATGTGACAACTAGAAGACAAAGCGAAGACGCTGAATAAAAAGGGAAACGTTGCTGTTTGAGTACATAACATTTCTAGACCTATTTTAACTTTACCTCAGCTAACAGTTTCTTAATGTAAATTGACACATTATTTTTATCTTTATGAATATGACATTCTACAGTGAGTTTTTAGATGATTTTTTGGTTCTCTCTTGATTTACGTATTCCACCATGTATTACTGTTACAAATAAACACATCCCAAATGACTGATGTGTCTGCTTACGTGCCTTGGTTGTAATCTCTGTGTGTGTGTGTGTGTGTGTGTGTAAGAAAGAAAGAGTAGACCTAATGGTGTGTGTCTGGCAGAGGTGACCCCCAGTGTGTCTTTAGTTAGTGTAAAGCAAGTGTCACAGTATTTAGTTGTAATTTAACACAGCTTTAATGGCCTGTCACATTCTGCTACACTAGCAGACTCTAATGCAAGCTGTCATAGACTTTATTAGAACGCGACTACGAAACAAGAACTTCAGCCTTCTCCTGCTCTCTGTGTTTCTCCCTCCTGCCTGTGGAAAAAAACAAGGATTAAAAACGAGTTGAACACTTTTTAAATTTTAAATTGATTTTAAGGATAATGTCACCTAAATTAAAAGAAAACACTTTATCCATTACCCATAGTGGTATTTGGCCGTGGAGACGATCGGATCTCTCAGGTCGGATGTTAATACCAGCTCTGAACAGGGGCATAAATTCATTGAGGTGAATGATTGTGTGTGTGTGTGTCTAGATCTTTGTCAAGATTTCACTAAAGAAATTTCAGATGGACAATTGGCATTCTTTGGTGAAGGTGTAGTCGGAAGAGATGTGTCCTTAGCCTGATGTCAATGGGGAGCTCGTTCCACCATTTGGGAGCCAGGACAGCAAACAGTGATACAAGGAAGAGAATGTGTCTGTGCACATTCTTCCTAAGAACGTCACTATTCCAGACCAGTGGTTGAGCTTTATGTTTTCAGATGTGTCGGAGCACTTCAGTAAGAATGTGTTGGTGTGTGTTCGACTCATTTTAACAGTTACTAATCATCTTTATATACAGTCACTGATGGTCTTTATATACAGTCACTGATCATCTTTATATACAGTCACTGATGATCTTTATATACAGTCACTGATGATCTTTATATACAGTCACTGATCATCTTTATATACAGTCACTGATCATCTTTATATACAGTCACTGATCATCTTTATATACAGTCACTGATGATCTTTATATACAGTCACTGATCATCTTTATATACAGTCACTGATGATCTTTATATACAGTCACTGATGGTCTTTATATACAGTCACTGATCATCTTTATATACAGTCACTGATGGTCTTTATATACAGTCACTGATCATCTTTATATACAGTCACTGATGATCTTTATATACAGTCACTGATGGTCTTTATATACAGTCACTGATCATCTTTATATACAGTCACTGATGATCTTTATATACAGTCACTGATTGATCCACACAGTCAGACTGTGTTTGGGTGTTTCTTAGCTGACAAACAGAAATCGACAAGAAATAAATACCTCCTCTGTGTGTTTGTGTGTTTGCATGTGTGTGTGAGAGAGAGAAACCGCTGTTCCAGTTACTGAATAATCCACAAACCTCACTGTCAGCAGTTTTCTTCGGGACTATTTCCTGTGTGAAGACTGTCAACAGTGAGGTCTGTGGATTGTCCAGGATAAACAGCAAATTATTTTTGGAAAGAGAAGCTGCAGTGGAATTCTTTTAAATGTGAAATCCAGTTCACCTCTAAGTGTATTGTGGCAGTGACAGAACATTTTTAGACTGAAACTTCAGCAGATAAAATGTAAACTGTTTGTATTGCTGGATACAACCACTATGGAAAGCATGTCTAATTGGATTTGGATTAGATGACCCTTTAATCTGAGTGTAGAGTCTACCTATACAGACCAGACCTATGGCTATATGTTTAAGATAAGATCCTTTACTAGTCCCACTATGGGGAAATGTACCATACAGCAAAGAGGGAATCGTGAAATACACAGTAAAAACAATACAATATAAACACAAGGAACTCTAAAAAAAATATAGAAAATGTACAGTGTAAAACATTAGTGTTAACAGTCCTGCAAATATCATTAATAATCAATTGTGCAGTGATGTAATATCTCAAAGCTACATTCAGTGGAGTGTAGTGATAAAGTACATTTTTCATGTATCTGTTATTTATTTTTGAGTACTTCAAACTTTTATTCCACCCCATTTATCAGTGCATATCTCACAATTACAAATACCCTTTCAAATAATTGATATAACAATGATTTTGAGTTTTCAGTCGCATCATCTGCTGCATTTTTAACTGATATGACAAAGTCTGTAATAGTCTGGATTCAAAAATATTTACACATTGGGGAATAGCTTACATTCTGCAAGTGGGTACATTTTTAATTCAAGTATATTTAAAAGCAAGTATTTCTTGCTTTTACACAGGTGGAAAAGTTATGTGGTACTTTAATTTGAGTATTTGTACTCCTACTTAAGGCAAAGGTATTTCCTCCTCCACGGGTTAAAATCCTGGATGCCATCCTGACCATGTGGCAGAGAAACAGAGGCCTGTCTCGGTGTGTGAGGCCTCAGCTCCTGACACACCTGTCAGGGCAACAATGTGTTGACAGCCACACAGAACACATCCTTCAGATGAAGTGTGTACCTGGTGTATTTGTGTCATATTGTAAAAAATATGCTTTTAGTATTCTGCGTGTATAAACCCGGAATGTTGCCTGACCTCTTTTTGTTTCCTTTCCCTCTGTGTTTACTCAGATGTTGAAGCTCCTGATAATGAATCAGTACAGGTAGTGATCGGTCCCTTTGACATCGCATCTTCTCACTGTAGAAACAGACAGGGGAAAGAACAGCACGCTCCAGCTCCGAGGTGTCGTGACAGTGAGTCACCTGTGCGCGTCCACGAGCTGCCAGCCGGGCCACATTCCTGCAGGATCCTTCAGAGCCTGAGCTCAGACTCGTCCGACGGGCCGGACAGTTTCTAAAGATGAGTGAGACTTTTCCCACTCGACCTCATTCCTCCACCGAAACCGTCTGCTGTGCGCATGGGCCGCGCACTGCCTCCGATCAGAGGGCAGAGGACGTGCGCAGAGATTTGACACAGATCGATTCACGTGATGATAGAAGTGGGTTTTGACTTAATGGTGTAATTTTCATCACACACACACAGAATGATGAGAGGCTGAAGGAGAAACTCACTGGACTGAACTCACTTGACTAAACAGGCTGCTGTCGTCTCGGTGGATATTTCAGCGCACGATGGATCAGGTATGTGCTCCTATAATAACTTCTAATCGTTCCGCAAAGTCTCACATGATAAAAGATTGTGTTACAATCTGTGATGATATTTGATCATGTATTAACAGATAATTATATCAACCTACTTTTGCCATATTGAAAATCACTTTTGAGTCGTAAATATATTTAGTTTGAGTCTGATTTGTTCAGCACATACACACATCTGAGCCTGATGTGTCATGTGTGTTGGAATGTGTGTGGATGTGTGTGGGTGTACTTTGTGAGAAAAAAACGACAAATTTGAAAGCAAATAGAATAAAAAGAAAACAAAATCACTACCTCACACCACTGAAGGCTGTTAAATGTAAAGAGATTGTTCATGATAGGATTTCACCCTCTTTAATTCTAAGTTGCTCTGTTTTGTGAATCCAAACATAACAGGTGTCAGTGTTTAAATGTCATTTCATTGTGTGATCCTGCCACCAGGAGGACATTTTGGATTTTAAGGCTCTTAGGGCCAGGTTCCAGGATGAAGAACTCCTACTGATGCAGCCCAGAATCAAACCGACCCTCCCAGAGAAACCAAAGCAAGTGCCCCCTCCTCAGAGCCCCCCTGGACACCTCCCTGCAGGAGCGCGCCCCTCCCTACTCACCTCTATCAACCAGAGCCTTGAGGGGAAGACACACATCAGCCCCAGGGTGGTCTTCAAGGACGAGAAGAAGGAGGGCAAAATGTCTCTAATCAAGAACTACACCAAGCTGAAAGTGGGTAAAGACAAGACTAAAGGGAGCAAGGAGAAGCTTGACGATGACTCGTCGGAGCAGAAGCCGAAGAAAGACAACGCTAAAGACAAAAGGCTCTCACTGAGGTTCCCTGCAGCACAGAAGGAGAGCACAGAAATACTGGTGCCTGCCACACCTCCACCTAAAGGCACAATACAGAAGAAGAAGGGTTTCCTTGGTTTCATGAAGTCAGTAAAGAAAGATTCACTGGACATTACGACCGACCCCATCTTAGACAGCCCAAGTTCAGACATTCTTGGAACAGCTCCTCTCATACCTGTGCCTTCTGAATTTGGTGGCGCACCACCAGAGCCTGAAATCTATGCCCCTAAAGCCCTATTGCCAAACATCCCATCCTTACCTGCCTCCAGTGCTACAATGGAAACAGCCCCACCCTTCATTATCCCTGCCTCTCCCGACTACAACCTATCTCCCGCCCATATTCCTGATTTCCCTGATCCTTCAGTCCCAACCCTGCAGAGTGAAACTCCACTGGAGATAGAAACTCCTGCCCTGTCAGTTCCACATACTATCAGCCCGACCCCTCCTACCCCTACTCCACCTCCAGTGGCGTTTACTCCATCTCCATCACCCCCTGAGGCTGAGATCTCAGAGGCTGCCATAGAGGCTGTAAGTATAGCTGCAGTAGAGACGCCTCCTCTGATCACAGACCCTCCATCGACGCAATCATCTCCCAAACTTGAGCGTCCAATCTCAGCACTCTCAGCCCTGGAGAGGGCGGCGGACATGAGCTCTGGGAAACGGACTCCAGCTGACCAGAGAATTCTCAACGCTCTGGAGAATGCGCGCAAGAAGAGCGGCAGGTAAACAACACAAACGTCTGAAACACAGTGTACTATTTCAGAAGATGTGAAGAACTGTGATCAAAGCTGTTGAAGGCTAATATCTCACTCGGTCTTATTTGTTCTCAGCCCGCAGACAGACCACAACACATCTTACTCCATCACCCCTCCACCTGAAGACCTCTCCCCTCCTCCGAGTCCCACCTTCTCTCTGCTAGATCTCCCACCTATAGATTATGAAGACCGGGCAGGAAACGCCCTCCGACCGAAACCAGAGCAAGTCAATGGCATTGACCACCGTAAGTCTCAACTCAGCACATCACAGAGATCCTCTCTTCTCCTCCCTGCTCTTCACCTTTCAGTCCAATTTCAGTCTTTTTGGATTTTTTAATTCACTGTTCAATGTCAGGTATGTGAACATCTTGTTGCCTCAGGTATTTGTTAGGAGAAGCAGCTTTTAAAGACCCCCCCACACACACACACACACACACACACACACACACACACACACACACACACAAAATGAAGAACAGTCCTGACATTCTTCTTCTGTGCCAGAAACAACTTGGCAGTAGGCAGGGCAGAGCCACAGAAGTATGTCAGCAATGACAGGAGCATGTCTGTCGTTTTGACACAGAGCTGCAGTGACAAACACTTTAATGTCTGTTAAACACAGTCAGTCAGCTCTGGTGTTGATAGTGACTTGACTTACACAGAGTTTATTAAAGTATTACATGTTCACGCAGGTGTTTGTGCATTTGTATCAATTTTGAACAACCTCGTGTCATTTATCATTTCATGATGTGTGTGTTTGTGATTCTGTTTGGACACCAATACTAAATGATTAGTAATGCTTCATAGGACAGTTTAATTTGAAAGGACGTTTAAAGACAAAACGAGCTTTGCTAGCACTTCAAATTAAAAAAGTGACTTAAAAACTAGAGCCACACAAAAACATGCATTGAAGTCTAATATATTTGTTCATGAAGAACATCTGCACTTTTTCTTTACGCCGTCCTGATTCTTCTCTTATAATTGCATTATCTCTGCTCTGCAAAGTTATGTCACAACAACTTTCACAGTGTGCCCGACTGGTTTGGTTTCCTCACAAATCAAACTCTTCACTCTGCTGGCTCTCTTTCTTTCTATGTTTGTGTGATTTTTACCGTTCGCATCCAAGTCGTTCTCCTGAAATGAGGATGTCCATAACATTTCACTTTGACCTGGTTGTAAAGTATCTGACAAACCTGTATAGAGTTGTGGATGGAGACTAATGTAATTAGTCTTGTCCGTTACAGGACAAGCCTCTTCAGTGTTGGAGGGTGTCTCTGAGGAGGGGTCTGATGTTGTCCCAGAGCTGTTTGTGGTTCCCCCTCCTCCACCGAGGAAAGTCCTCCCAGACCCCGAGTCTCTGGGTCCAGCTCCAGAGAAGCCTGACAGACCCCCCTATGTCCACCTGAGTGAATTGATCCCTCTTCCTCCTGCGGAAGATAATGGTGTGGACCAAACACCATTGCTATCGACCAGCCCACTCAACGCCCTCCTAACACTGGTTTCATTGTATCTCACCTTACTTGCAGATGTCTCTGCTACTTTGGAGTTCTCAGAGACGGACACCACGGATATCCCAGAGTTTGACAATGTCTCCTCAGTCGGCCACTCTCCAGAGCTGCCGGTGTCAGGCTGGGAGAATGGGGAGTACACTGGTCCTGACACTCTTGATGGACAGAACCTCCCAGATTATTACAGCAATGGGATAACTGCTCCAGCAGCTGAGGTCGATGCTGCGCCGGCACTTGGAGACGAATACCAAAATAATGCACAACCAGTGGCAGGGTAAGACACATACATTTAACTGTAGCGTCTTTACTTTGAAGTGTTTCTTCATCTCTGAGAACCGTCTCTCTCCTCTCTGCAAACCAGGCTTGAAGCTGCTGAAGCTGCCAACGGGATCAGTGCAGAAAATACATATGAGGACGTTACAACGTCTGCATTCAAAAAGAAAGGAAAGTCTGAGGGTGGCAAGAAACGCAAGGGACCACCAAAGAGTAAGGACGACATATCAGTCATATCATATCAGAACATTTATATCGATAAGATGACAAATTCAATTAAAATACTTAACTGCATGGTATGGTGCCTGAAGTGTGACATTAAACTAAAGCCTGCATTTCTAAAACTGGATTTGCTTGAATATTTTACTAATCATTTTTAGAGTCATTAGAGTAATCGGCCTCCGCTCAAGATGGTGATTAAGAGCAGCATTACTCTGTGTAGCAAAGCCCTCACATCCAGTCCTACTTCAGGCAGTTAAAGTGTGTATAGATATGACATCCAAAGAGAGTATACATAACACACACTTCTCGTTAGCGGCTCTCGTTGACAGAGAAATGCTGTTATCTGGTGTGATTCTATCTTCTGTATCGTATCGACACTGAAAACCGCCTTGAAGCTTCTCATGTGTTTTAAGTTGATTTAAACAATTCCTCCACTTTTAATTGAATGTGTTTTTTACCACAGATCCATATACGGAGGCAGCACAGGAAACAGTGAGTCGTTTTGTCAGTGTGTTGAAATAAAAGCATATTTTTTTTCTTATCTGAGATTTGGTGCAAGACGAGTCAAACCTTATCTTTTTGTTGTTATCTACAGAATGGAGAGAAAGGCAGGATGAGCAGGTTCGGCAAGTAAGTCCTTATTTTTTTTGCTCTTTTCGTCGTAGTTTATCTCTCTCACTGTTTGAGATGAGAGAATTCTGTCTGCCATTGTTTCCCCCATACTCTCCTCTGCCATTTAAACAAATTGCAAGGAGCCCCCCCCCCCCCCCCCCCCCCACCCTCTTTCAAACAAGACAATATCTGTTGCTCTGTTTTCTGCAGGACCGACAAGAAAGCCGCCGTGGAAGGGTCAGAGGAGAAAGAGCTGAAAAAGAGGGAGAAGCAGCGTTTGGAGAAGGAGAAGAAAGAGTTCAAGGAGAAACAGGAGAGGGAGAAGAAGGAGCAGAAGGAGAGGGAGAAGAAGGAGAACGAGATGAAGAAGAAATTCAAAGTGAGTGATGTTATTGTGAAAGAGAAGGCAGGTATGGAAAGTGAACGAGCTAGCGGGGGAGGGTGGGGTATATGTCTTGGCGTACAAACCTGTCCGGATTCATTCCTCCCTGTGGAAGAGTTGAGGTGAGAAACATGTGCTGCCTCAAATGGAATCTGTGTAAACACTCGCCTCAGTGTTGCTGATATTTCTGACAGGAGATTTATGAACTTTACCCTCTCCTCTGCAATATACTAAATATGCGATTACCACATTATAACAAAAGAACATGTGGTTCTGCTCATGTAGAAAAAAAACACCACCTGCACATATGTCTCTGAGCAGAAAGAATGGAGCAGTCGTCAAACAGCTGACAACACACACCACGAATTTATATAATAGAGCTAAATGATAACATAAGCTTTGAGTAAGCCCGGGTACATTTAAGTTAATCCTGTACTTTTTCACGCAGTTTCTTCTGGTCTTTCCTGGACTTTTATTTTGGAAAGGGAAAAGGCAAAGAGAGTGTGAGGGTATTGCAAGTAACTTGATCTGTGAATATAGTAAAGAGTAATAAGATAATAAAGAGCACTTAACCGAACAAGTGCTGCCAACTCTTTATTTTATTACTCAGTAATATAGCTCACAATAGCTTATAACACACTATCCATGTGAATATGTGGTTAATTTCTATTTGAATGAACTTTATTAATTAGTGTGTTACAATTAAAGTCATTGTTTTAAGTCTGTAAACTATTTTCTTTTTTCAGTCTAATTAAAACCAAATTACTAAGAAACATCAGTGTGATGAGAACTACCTAAAATGACAGAAATCATCTTGGAGAAAACATATTTGACATGTACTTTGATATTTTTGTTTGTTCCGTGTCCCATCCGCTAACATGGATGAGGCAAGGTTTATGATCTATACTGCAGCCAGCCACCAAGAGGCCATCACGATGATTTGGCCTCACTTTTGGGAGCTGTCATTTACAAACAGTCTATGGTTCTAACCGCTAACTCTGTTTGTCAGATCGCAGGACAGGAGGATGCCATGTACCAGGCGACAGTAACCGTGACAACAAAAGGACGCAAGGACGATTTACCGGTCAAGAGCGGTGACATCATCAGCATCATCCGAACCACCAACTGCCCTAAAGGGAAGTGGCTGGCCAGAGACAGCAGCAACACCTGTGAGTGTTCCAAACCTCATGCATTGTTATTATCCGTGTGTTCACCTCAAGGGCAAAGAGATGCATAAATATGCAGACAGGCTGACAACACTGCAGCAGGAGTATGATGAAAACAACAGAAATCACACCAGGAAGCTCACAGACACAACCAGTCGTATGAAGCCTGAGCCACATGAGACAGAAAACTGATGACTTAAGAAAATGTTGTTGGGAAATGTCACTTGTGCACTTGAGTCCCTGCCTGTGAGTCCATCGGTGACTGTGTGAGGGTGTTTTGCAGATGGGTACATTGCAGTGGATCATGTGGAGCTGGACATCAAGGAGATGCTGGAGCTGGGGAAGAGGGCTGCCATCACCCGCAATACCAGCACCAACGTCGTGGACGGAGAGGTCCCCAGCGCGGGGAGCAGGTCAGTGTGCACAGTGGGAAATGAACAGATGGCACAATAAACTAAAAACATATCATCTCATGCATTATTCATTACACTGTTAATTTAAATGATGATTCATCTGTGTTTTATCTCTTTTCTCAGGGCCTCAAATCACTATCCGTTATCAGCAGGAAGCTGTAAGTGTTCTACATCCTCACTCACACTTATTACAGTATGTCTTTAACATAGTCAGACGCAGATGTTTGATGATGATGATGATGTGTTCAGTCTCAGATGACAGTGAAGAGTGGACCGGTGATGAGGATGAAACTCTCTCCCCTGTTCACGAACCTGCAGATCCATTTGCTCCAGTGTAAGTCGATGTCGAACTCCGTCCACACGAGGGAATTATTGTTATTTGCTTTAGATAGAGACGGACCCACAGGGATCTTTGATTGTTTTTAACGTCTTGTGTTTTCCGCTGCAGGGGCCACACCAGGACACTGTCCATGCCAGACTTGGGTATGCAATCACAAACCACACTGTTTTAACACAACACTTCAGCTCTCTGACTTTACGACAAACATTTCATCAGCCAATTGCACTGAGGTTTAATGACAAAACAAAAAAGAACAAAGCAAACGTTTATATGATGACTGTCCACACAGCCCATCACCCTAAACTCCGTCATTACTGTCAGATTGAGGAGTTATAGTTTGTTTGGTCGGCTTGGCTCAGATATTATCACTGTCTGCAGTTGGAGCTGCAAGACTGCGTATGACACTCAGGAGGTATTTTTTAAACCTTCCTGCAACAACCCCCCCCCCCCCCCCCCCCCCCCCCTTTCTCAGTTACATCAGAGCTCACAGACACGATGCACATATTTGTAGATTCAGAGTGACTTACATTTTATCAGATTATTGTTATCCCTGATCAAAAAGTGAACTTCCATAAATCTAATCTGAATTTAAAGACAGAAGCTGACTAACTGAACCACTGGGCAACATTACACTTTCCTTTTACATCCCCACAACAACCACAGCACAGCATCAACTTAAAGCTACTGACGTTGTGAGACTTTTCCATTCTAAGCTCTGCAGACCTTCTGTATAACTACTTTAAATACTGACTTATCACCATGAAACACGTTAGATGGACAGATTGGTTCACAAGTTTAGTGTCATTGATGTTCTAGTTGAATATTTTTAAGAAAGTGTCTTACATTTATGTGTGTTGCTTATTTATTTCCATAGTAAACAAGGATCTCAATGTCGTCCACCAGCACAGTCACAGTGACATCAGTGCAGAAGGCTCCCATGTCCAGTGAGTTCCCCTGTTTCCCTCTCACACTTACACATATACAACAAGTGTAGATACACAGTTTACATGTGTATTTGTCTTTTTATCAGGGCAAGACATGAAGCACTTCAGAAGTTAGCCACATTTTTCCATTCACCCAAACCTGTGGAGCCAGCTTCCAGGTAGGTGTCATGCACTAACATGTACAGTACCTGCTGTATGTGCACACACTAATACACACCTGTGAATACACACACACAAACATGTACAAACACAAATGGGGTTTTGATTCTTGCTTTTCCTTCTTTTTTCACAGTAACAATGAAGTGGAGACAAGTAAGTGAAAATGAAAAAATGAAATTATTAACAACGTAAAAACAAAATGCTAAATTGGATAAATACAAATAATCTGAGTTTTTAAATTAAAGTCACAAATTGTGTTAATATGTATTTCTTATAACTAGGTTAAACAAACGTACCATTTTTCTTTGAATGTGAATAACTGGGCAAGATGATTATTCCTTTTAAAAAATGTATTGGGAATTCTTTATTGCATTAGTTCAGTCACTGAAAAAGTCATTTATCATTTCTAAAGCATGTGGCTACAAAAAACTTTCTGAGATATTGTTATGTTTGATCGAAAACTACATAAATCTACTTAGAATTTAAAGACAGAAGCTGACTAACTGAACCACTGGGCAACATTACACTTTCCTTTTACATCCCCACAACAACCACGGCACAGCATCAACTTAAAGCTACTGACGTTGTGATACTTTTCCATTCCAAGCTCTGCAGACCTTCTGTATAACTACTTTAAATACTGACTTACCACCATGAAACACGTTAGATGGACAGATTGGTTGTGTAAACAGGAAGATGTTAACGATCAGTGTTATGCTAAGGTTTTCATTGATGTTCTAGTTGAATAAAAAAGTGTCTCATTTTAGAACATATGATGTAAATTTCCCGTGTGTTGCTTATTTATTTTCATAGTAAACAAGGATCTCAATGTCGTCCACCAGCACAGTCACAGTGACATCAGTGCAGAAGGCTCCCATGTCCAGTGAGTTCCCCTGTTTCCCTCTCACACTTACACATATACAACAAGTGTAGATACACAGTTTACATGTGTATTTGTCTTTTTATCAGAGCAAGACCTGAAGCACTTCAGAAGTTTGCAACAATTTCACATTCACCCAAACCTGTGGAGCCAGCTTCCAGGTAGGTGTCATGCACTAACCTGTACAGTACCTGCTGTATGTGCACACACTAATACACACCTGTGAATACACACACACAAACATGTACAAACACAAATGGGGTTTTGATTCTTGCTTTTCCTTTTTTCACAGTAACAATGAAGTGGATACAAGTAAGTGAAAAATTCTCCATGGACAAAAATACAGTCTATGTTGAAAAAAAGAAAGTTATTAACTGGGGAAAAAAGCTAAATTGGTCAAATATAAATAAATTAAGGTTTTTTAATTAAAGTTACAAATTGTGTTAATATATTTTTCTAATAACTAAGTTGAACAAACCAATTGAAGTAATTTAATTTGGGGCCACAATCTTCTTTGAATATGAATAATTGTGGGCAAGATGATTATTCCTGTTAAATAATATATTGTAAATTCTTTATCGCATTAGTTCAGTCACTGAAAAAGTCATTTATCATTTCTGAAGCATGTGACTCGACAAAACACTTTCCATTCCAGGTGGTGTGCTCGTGAAGCAGGAAGCAGTGGCGCTGTAAGTAGAGCTGAAAACACCCAAACAGGTGGTGAACATGTGGCGCAACCTGCAGACAAACAGGCCTCCTTCCTTTTTAAGACTGGAAGGAGTTGCTGAGCATGAAAAGCGAGAGTTCTATTCTTTTTGTGTTTGAGAAAAAGCGAGACGGACAGGTGAAAGAATGCACATCCTGTACGACCAGGAAGTTACTCTGCAGAATGAGTTGGTCATCTTCAGTCATGTGCTTTAACTTTTAAGATGGTGACACGAGGAGGTCACTGTTGGTTCAATGTTTCACACACAGCACCAGAACACAGGAGAACAGAAGGTGGAAGAGGAGAAGATGATTTATTTTCTAATCTGTTTTCCACAGGCCTGATGCCAGTGAAACAGCAGAAGTAGCTTTTGATCCTGATTCGCTCATTTTACCTCCTCCTGACCTGTATGCTGATTTGACCGGGGAGTAATCGCCAGACACGGTAAGAGAGAATCACCCAGACTCCTCTCTGTCCATCACTGTGCGTTTCACATGTTGACATCGAGTTCATTTCTGTTTGTCACAGAAACACAAAGCAGACAGAAGAACCAGGATTTGTCCATGATGCTTTTCTTCACGCTGTGACCCGTGTCAGTCTACTAATGCTGTGACAGTGACTTCATCATCTCGACTATATGACTTAATTTATCTGACGACCATGTGCATGGATCAGTGTGATGATTTACAAGAGGAACAGGAAGTGACTCTCAGCAGCTGGAAATCTTCCCCGTGCTGTTTCTGTTCTCTGAGGCACTTGGTGTGAAACCGCTGAGGGACAGTATGTGTGGCTGCGGCCTCGGAGTGACTCGAGGATCGAGCTGATCCCAAACAAGGAGCTACAAACTGTTGCAGACACACACTCACACACACACCGGTTTTCTGGATACTGTGACACTGGAGGCTCCTTGGGGGGAAAATTAGAAACTTTTCCTATTATTACCCGAAAGCCAAATCTATTTTTAGTTTGCCAGGACAATGGCAAAAGTGGATTTTTCTAACACTAGTGTATTTTTTTTATGTCAAGACACTGTTAAATATAGGTCAGCTGCAGTAAAAAACATGTTTAATAATCATTAGTCCTTCCTCTACCAGGTTGTTCCTCGTGAAAATAATAATCCACAGTTTAGGGTCGAGCTCAGTCCAAAGAACCTAACACGTTACCACTGTCTGAATACTGATCTTAGTCTTGTTAGGTTTGGTCTTTAGCAATAATTCAACCCCGCGAGTGACATGAGCAGTTTTCATTGGTTACCTCCACCAAGACAGTGCTTTTATCAGCATTCCTTTGTTTGTTAGATTTTTTAGCAGGAAGACACAATAACTACGGAACCGATTTCCATGAAATTTTGTGGAGAGGTGGGACATGACCCAAGAAAGAACCCATTCAATTTTAGGGCAGATCCAGATAAATAGATACATCCAGCTTTTACCTTGGTTAAATAGGGCATTAGCCTTAGTGGAGGTGTGCGCTCTCCGAGTGGCCTCCTGGTTCAGTGCTGTGCCCTCTTCTGTTTCTGCATGACTCAACAGATTTTAGGACCACATTCAATATTTAGTTGAAAGTGTTTATATGTTTGTGCTTTTTTGTATATCTACACATTTTTTTACTTTGTAATTTTATTTACTCTCATTATTTGTCAATAAACTGTGGAGGATGGAAGTAACTTGTCATGTATTTAAATGGTTCAACATGTCAGGTTCATATAAAAATGATCTTTAATTATGTACCAATAAACAACACGGAGTATAATCTCAATTATACAACCAAAGAATTACTATGTAGTGTTCATAGTTGAACCTCCTGGAGGGAAACATCACGTGTAACTTTATCGTCTTTTCTTTTTATGGAGCTGATGTCGGGCAGGTGCCACTTTTATGTGCCGCCTATTTTTTAGGATTTTCCCTCAAGATGAAGAGTAAGTGTTACAGAGGAGGAAGTAAAGTACTGATGATCACCTGAGGTCATGTTCATGTAAGATATTGTTGTTGACATCTGTCTGTGGAAGATACACAATTATAACCATCTGATCTAACCATCTGTGTGTCTGTGTGATTTCCAAATATCCAAACAGACAAAACCTCAAGAAATTATGTTTGTTTATTGTTTTTTCAATAAATACTCATTAAAGTGCAAATCATAACAGCAATATCATGCAGTGCATAACAAGAGAAATCCAAACCCCAATCAGACAGGGAGACACATTCTCTCTCTCACACACACACACACACACACACAGGGGTACTTAAGGTTACACTAATAAGAACCCCACCACAGATAGACAGAGACTGACAAACCTTCACTTTGGTACGACACAGACAGTGTGTATTTGATTAGGTCCTCTGGCATGTGTTTGCAGCTCTAGACACACAGTAGAGTTTATATGACGAACATGCCACTGATAGTTGCATACAGTTGAAATGGTGCAGTACTGCAGTACTTTTTACTGACAGTGAATACTGGTTACATCAGAGGAGTTTTTAAATCCGGACCACGACTTCTCCTGGATATTGCACTTCATGGATCAGTGTTGTCATGAGCAGCAGTATCATCAGGAGTGAATGCATTATGATCCTGATGTGACCAGAGTAGCCCAGGACAAGTCATTAAGACACAGTAATAAAGTGTAACAGAGAAGTTTAACAGAAGAACATGAATTAGTGTTTACTTGTATGTGTGTGTGTGTTTATGTGTGTGTCTGTTTGTATGTGGTGGTGGGTGCATGTATCTTTCTCCCTCTGACATTAAAGTGTACCCAGTGGTGTGTGTGTTGTCCCACACAGTGGACAACTCTACACACAACCACAGGATGTTGTAATAAAGGGTTTGAGCAGTGTAACACATAATGGGACTTTCACCGTTTCAACCCAAAATCTTCATGTTGCTCTCATAAGGCAAAAATATAAATGTGTTGACTGATCTTTGGCTGATATCAACTTCACCTCTAGCAAATAATAAGAAATAAATAATCATGAATAAATACACAAAATATACATGAAATATTATACACTAATATTATACATAATTTAATAACAAAAAACTCAACCCATCATTATGAAATGTTATTTCATTGCTATTCCATATTAACTAGTCTATGAAACTAACAATGATAAATAACATTTCATAATAGTGAGCTGAGGTTAAGTAGGATCTTAAATTATTTCAAAATGTATTACTTCATTTACGTATAGTATTTTACTGCATTTATTCATGTTTTTATTTATTTCCTAACTTATCAACACCATTACATATCCCTTTCATATTTTTAATGACCAGTCTAAAGTAAATTAGATACTAACTCTTCCTCCTCTGTGTTAAACTGAGAAAAGTAGAAAGGCATCAGTCCAGAACTCTCCATCAAACACCACCAACCAAGAGAACACACTCTGCAGGGCTGTGCGACATGACAAGATATATCATGAGGTGACAGAATATCCATTTTGTTCTGATGCTCTTCATGGTAATATTTGTTCATGTGGATGAAAATTTGCTTTCTTCCACACAGCATGGACGTAGGCAGGACACTTACATGAGTACAAGTCAAAAAGGAGGAAGAGAGTGAACTTGACACCCAACGGGGTAATACCGAACAGGACAAAGGACTTTGACAAGCCAATAACTAAAGGAGGAACATGTATCTAAAAGAGGAGGCTACTTCTGTCTCATAAAAGTGGCTCTGGTAAGAGAAGTCTAGTACACACCAGAAAACTGTAATTTGCTAATCATACAGCACCCCGTTCCACACAACACACTCAAAACACCACGGGAGTAGTTGCAATAGACCCACAGATAATATGGCAAAGATGAAAAGAGGGAACAGCTCCTGGCAGCTTGACATTTGCAAAGAAATAAACACATGAGCTTTGTGAGTTGGTGCCAACACTCATCCCAAAGTACACAATGCCAAGACGAAAAGTAATGTAATAAGAAATATGCCTTTACATGTGGCCACTTTACATAAACTTCTCAATAAGATATACAGATAATGTTGTGTAGTTTTTTCATTATCTGGATATGAAATGACCTACACTGAGATAACGCACAGCCCTGACAGACAGAGTAGGAGAAGTGTGAGCAGCACTAGCTTCCACTCTACATTCTGTCAGAAAAGATCCAGTGACAACAACAGCAGACAACACTAATCTGGTATGACTGACAGGCAAATGCAGAACATTTATAAAATTAATAACACTGTGATGTTTATCAATATGTAGAACCACAAACCAACATATACAGTAACGCACAAAGTATGTGATGCAAATGGCTGGCCTCGACAAATGCGTGCAGACTGAAAAGACGACAACAGCTGAACCGAACAAACACACACACAGGAAACAGCTCCAACAGCGTCAGAACACCAAAGCATCGTGTTTCTGCTTCTCAGCTCTTTGTTCTCAGATTCACACTTTACTCCACCTGCTCCACTGAGCTCACAACCCACTGCGAGGGTCCTCCAAACTAACACACCAGGTCAGTAAGAAGACGGGACACTCACCCATCTGATCTGCATCACACACACTGGCTCATACACACACTCTCTGTATACGTATGTAAAGAACCACTGTGTTGCGTTCTTTAAGGCAACTGGAGAAAAGGTTTCTGTGGCTTGATACTGTCTTGCAGCAGACACACACATCTCACATGGATTTATCATCATGACCTTTTCCGCCCACTCTATCAACATCACCTCTGTACTTACTCATGTACAGTTTGGACTCAGAGGCGGTTAACTCGTCTCAATTCGTGTAAAGGTGACTGTGTGTGACAATTATTTAATGTATGCAATGATGATAATCATGTGGGAATGAATCTGAGTGATAGGAATCTTTGAAATGCAAGGAGAGTCCATTGGTATTCAGAGATATAATTTAACTATAGTAATATAATTCAGTGGTAGTGAAAACTTGTGTGAGATGGTGTGTGTCTGTCTGCAGCACCAAATGCAGCACACAGTCAGTTCCGTGTAACATATAGTCATTCTATTAATCTGCTGTCTCTCTAGGTTCATTATTCACCCACAATCTACTAAAATCTGTATAAACCTCTATGTCAGCGCAGTGCTGAAATAACAGAACTACAGTTGCTAAAAAACAATCTCTAAAAAATAAATATGTTTCTCATACCTAACTTATAATCTTCTTTCTGATGTATAAAGTCAAATTTTTGGTATATACTTTTATCAACCTTTTCAGCTACGTAATATGATATAATATAAATATAATATACATGGAAAACAAAAGCTGTTTCTTTAAAAACCAAATATAATATAAAACTGAAATTAACTGAAATCAACTTTTTACAGACACACAGTTAGTGTCAATTTTAACCAGAGTCCATATCAAAAGCAAAACTGACCTCCGATCAGTTCCTGGTGGGTGAAGATATTTCAGCAGTTGATACTAGATTTATGGGATTTGCAAGAGGACTGACAGTGAACTTGACCTTTGCTGACGCCATCACTGCTGTGAACTACGACCTCTCATCACTCACTTTGATGGCCTTCTGACCCAAGGACTGTTTTAAAACAAAAAATAATAATAATCTGCCTTTCTGCTGAAGGCCTCCTCCTTCTTCTTCTTCTTCTCTCTCTCTCTCTCTCTCTCTCTCTCTCTCTCTCTCTCTCTCTCTCTCTCTGTCAAACACAAGTGGAACAGAGGTTGAGAGGAGACAGAAAAAGGAAGTCACCACACACAGCTACACTCCCTACATCCCACATCTGCAAATGGCTTAAAACCCCACTGACATCCATATTACAGGAAGGTTAGGAGTCACCGGGCCTCAGCGTGCCAGTGTGGTGATCAGACTGGCACACATTTCGAAGAAGTCCATGGTGTGTGATCCCTGACGTGGGGTGAGAAGAGGGGAGCTACCAGACAGGGATCCTGGGAGAGAGGAGCTGAGCTGGGGCAGATCGATGGCAGGGCTGGCTGAGTCGATGCTCAGTCTGGGTCTGTGGAGACCGGCTGTGGAGCCCGACCTCTGTGGAGTGGATGAACCTGACTTGAAGCCCACCGCCTCGATGATGTCATCTGGGGGAAGTGGAGGAAAACAGCATCAGCATTCAACAGAGGGGCCGGTTCATGAGTTGTATGTTTTAGTTAATACATACACTTCTTCATGAAGTAAGGAACCCACAATGAATTTTAATAATGTGTTCTGAATTTGTATTTTACCTGTTTAGATTACCTTCATATTGAGTGTAAGTAAATTTGTAATCTCAGTAGCTGAATACACACACACACACACACACACACACACACACACACACACACACGCACACACACACACACATATATTAAATTGCCCATGCTGGTGGTTCTCTGAGACTGTACTTATGCTCAGCTGTTTCAAGCTAACTGCTAATCTCTTCACATTTTCCACCTCTAGGGAGAAGAACCAGGACATGATGGACGAAGCCCAAACCAAAGGCTGGCAAACAACATTATTCCCCAATAGTAGATTGCAAATGACTTCCTTCAACATCAAATACTGTTTTTTCTCCAAGCTACACCTCTCATGACCAAACCCTGTGAATAATGTTTGTACAGAGACTGGCACCATTAGGCTTAAGGCCTAAGGTGTCACTGCTGCAAAAAACAAAAAAACATCACAGGTAAAAGGCAAAGAAGAATAAACACACACAAGGGGTTTTTGCATGTTTCCTCCAGGAGAACCCCAGGTTTGTGTGCGTTTTTGCCTGAATAAACCAATCGCAGAGGTTTTTTCATAGTGTCCTGCAGAATGCCTTTTCTTTACCAACCGTCTCTGGAATCTCTCTCCAGCAGTCACCTGGGAATCTCCATCTACCCTGTTCGAAGAGTCTTGCCTCCAGCATGCGGTGCTAACCACACACAATAGCTGCTGATGCAGTTTGCAGCAGGGCTCAAAATGCTGCTAACTCCATTAGAGTGGTATGATCACATAGTTCTAGCAGTGTCTCTTTTGAAGCTAAGCAGCTTTGATTTTAAACTCATGCCTGCAAATTTCCATTTCAACTGCAGAGGTGTATGTATCAATTCTATATTCGGATTGAATAAAAATAAAAAGAATATGTCTGTCACTGACCATCTATGCTCTTGAAGTCGAGGAGGTAGGATCTGTTGTCCACCTGGTAGAGCTGCAGACTCATTTTCACCAGGTTGCCCGTCACTGGATTCTTCCTCCTCACTCGCAGATGATATGGGTTCACCACCTTCCACACAAAATAACAGAGCATCTAGTTTGTAAAGCGAAAAATGTGTGTACAGTACACAACTGTGTATGTGTAAGAATTTGTTACCTTCCAGTCAAAGTTAAGTTGTTTCATAGCCCTGTAAACTTCAGCCATGATATCATATGGTCTACTCTGACTTCTGATACCGAGGTGCCACTTGGCCTTCTTGACTGCCAGAGGTTTGGGTCGGGTAGTGTTGAGAGCATCCAGAGGACAACGAGACTTAGGGCTGTCAGCCAGGAGCGGAGGCATCCTCTCTGGGTGGGGTTTCACACCAGGGGGCAACGGCATGCCCTCCTCTATAAAGGAACTCTGGGGAGGACTGGAGGCCAAGTAGAACTCGCTGGCCTGGGTCATGATGCGCCGGTTGTCTATGATGAGGTGATAGGCCACTGCTAGTTGATCCTGGGGGGAGAGAGGGAGGAAGGGAAGTATAGTGAAGACTGAAGAGATAATTCACTGAAGCCAGGGACACACCATCAGATTAATGAAGCCTAAAAACTCTCTACACACGACAATCAGGAAAAGCACAAGGTGAGCTTGATTTCAGATGTGAACACTCTGTCTTAACAGCAGTGGTTTGTATAAATAAACAGAAGAGCGAGGTAGTTATGGTAATGGTTCATTTATGCTCAATGTTAGATGCATATATGGAAACAGACATAGCCTTTTGTCTGTATTCTGCATTAATGTCCTCTCAAAGCTTACAGATATGGACAAAACAGAACAGTACCACCGGAAATGATGGGGGGGCAGTGTAGCTAATAGTGCAGGTGAGATGACCATAGGACAAAAAGAAAAATGTTCAACAATGGCGGAACTTTTTGAGGGGAGACTTTGCAAGTTGCTAAGAAACTACAGGCATCTAAAGACGTTACCTTCCATCAGGTGCCTTTTATTTCTCAACAGGTCCATTATCACAACCTTGCTGTGGTCAGAGACTCTTGTCTCTGCACTGTCCTCTAGTGGATGTATTGCAAGCACTAGACGCATGTCAACGCAAAGGATGAATGGAAGTATGAGGGCAGTGACTCCTATATCATTTGAAATGGACATATCACTTTTCGCATATAAAGGCATCATAGATGAGTCTTAACATGACAATCGCAGTCGATTCAGCATTATTTCTAATTAGACAATAGCTTACAGGATAGATTCAGAATTTTTCAAGTCTGTTTTAAAACAATATTGATGCACCTGTATTTTGTGATTTGGCACTATAAAATAAAATTGAATCGATATTATGGGCTGGCAACCTGTCCTGGGTGATTCTCAAGTCAGATGGAGACTGACCACAGGCCACCTACAACCCATAAAAGAGTAATAAGCAGTATAGATAATGGATAATGGATAAATTAAGATTAGGTTTTCATCGCTAACTATCCCCACTACCCCTTTTCCAATGTAGCTCAGCTGGGAACCAACTACCATCCAGGGAAACAAAAAGTGGGGAAATAAACAGACTCTAAATTTGAAAGCTCAACTTTATTTTGCTTAGTGGGACGACTGAAGTATCAAATGAGCTGCAGCCAAACTCTGGAGTGTATTTTTATGCCGGAGAGCTGTCCACTATTCTCTAAATATGGGCATATTGATATCGACTTGAAAATCCCCAAACCGATCCTTAAACACTGTTTTACTGTGACCCCAAAGCTCTCAATGAAGCTATATAAAAACCTACATTATATCTACACCTACATACTCTTGTAAATATTACAACAATCATACATTAAACAGAGAAAACACTCAAGATTTTGAATGTGTCTTAATGAGTGTACCTGTGGATCTCCGCTGTAAAGGCTGGCCACAACCTCAGACTCAGTGCATTCAAACTTCTCACACACTTCTCTGACGGCCTCCTCGTCCAGGACTGTGGAGTCATATGAAGGGTCTTCAGGGAACATGTAGCCGGGCAGGTCCTGCTTAAACCACTCATGTTCCCTGACAGAGGATAGGATCATCACTCAATGCAAAGTACAATAAGACAAAAATACAAATGATCATGCTTAACTATGAAACCAAACCAATTGCGATTTTATAATTCGAAATATCACAGTATGTGGCATTTAAACTTTGATTCAAACTTTGTTTAAACTAAACATTGCTTCAAACACAATAGTCTGTTTGTGTACCAACTGTTTGGATAAGGGACCATTAACACCAGTGAGATAAAAGAAGAAACTATTGCAAATAATTCAAATAAGTCATACCTCAATCTAAATTATTTTGAAAAGATTAATGCCATTAGGGGTGTTAATCATTAACCTCTTAACCTTTAGGCAACAATACGAATTTTGACAAATTAAATGTTTTAATTAATCCGTTAAAATGTCTTTGGACAACTTGGAAATATGGATGTTTTGACAATCACGAGGCCAACAACGCCATATTTTAATCTTGTCGGTTAATGGTTAATAATCAGTTAACAAGTGTTGGTTATCGGTTAAAAAATTAAATTCAAAATGTGATGAAAGCAAAGTAAAACACATTATAGAAACGACAACCAATCATCTGACAGTGCTGACAGATTGTAGGCACTGCGGTATTGACGATAATAAATGAACCTGTCACAAATTATTAAAAAAGACTGTAGGCGCAAAAACCTCCTGTAGAGGATAAAGGTCACTTGATCTGACAGAATGATGTGATTACCTGATGTCTTTGATGGTGGCTCTCTTCAGGGGGTCAACCTGTAACATGAGCATCAGCAGCGAAGCCACAGGGCGTGTCAGGTACTCTGGCATGTAGAAGACGCCTCCTCTGATCTTCTTAAACAGCGTGGGAACATGGTCATCGTCAAAGGGCAGAGTGCCACAGAGCAGGGCGTACAGGATCACTCCGCAGCTCCAGATGTCCACCTCTGGGCCTGCATAGAGCCTGACAGACAGATGAGAGGATGTGACAGGTTATTTAGACATTGGTTATTCATATTTATAATGTATTTGTGACACATATGAAGATAAGATGCCGCTTGACCCGATGTTTCCATTCATGTATTTGTCAACAACCAAAACTCATCTAGTGAAACATGCATAACTAGTGTTTCTATACAAACAGTCATTGTTTATATACCACGTATAAATGCTAAATAGCTGGCGCTAAAATGAAGTGTTACTCAGAAACACCCACACCAACAGGACTAATGTAATGTCTTTATTCATGTAGAGATAAACTGCCTCACTGATTATTATTACTGCATCTATTTATTTGTTTTTCTTTAACTCAAGCTTAGAAAGAAAATTTGTACATTTGAGGTAAATTTTATTTGATCTTTTTGACCTGTAGCAGCCCGATGGAGCGGATTTTTTTCCATGAAGGTCTCAATCAATCAATCATAATTGGTGAGTACACATTCCTTCCAAAGGTTGCACAGTATTCTGCTGATAGACAGGTGGTGGTGGTTATGAGCCATGAAACACAGCAATGCACAAACAATGGAAGTAAAGAAGCTCGTATATATAAATGTACACAATGCGCAAAAATACTGAATAAATCATCTTTACAATTGTTTTATGTGGAAGGATCTTCAGACTTCAAGGAGTCACACACACGTTACGATTCAAGTAACACTTAATGTAAACATTACTTTCACGTGTATCCACAAAGGCTGTTTTCTGTCCAATAGGCCCAAACTATTTTGGTCCTAAAGCCATATAAATAATTGTGTCGTCTTGACATAGTTTATTGCGATTAGAGCAGAAAGAATTAGTTGATTAATCAATATAAATCAAATCAAATTAAAATCAAATCAAAATAATCAGCGAACATAGTGAAAAAAAGCCAAACATTTTAAATAGGTATTTCATAATTTTTGTTGTTGACTGAATATTTAGTTTTTAGGACTGAGGCTCTTGGACAAAGTTGCAATGGACATTTATTCACGTTTTTAATTTAATAAAGAAAATAATCATTAGCTGCAGTGTGATTATCATAGTGGCCTTGATCATATGTGTGATTACACACACACATATACACGCATGCACACACACACACACCTTCCGGAGATGACCTCTGGAGCAGCATAGTTGGGTGAGCCACAGCTTGTCCTTAAAAACTCTCCATCTGACATCATATTTGACAGACCTGTTGGCCGACCACAAGATAAACACACATTAACACCTTTGTGACTTCCCTCTGACAGTAACACGCTCTAAAGAAACAATCCTCTATTATATTATTGCTATTGATCCTTTGATACACACAGGTTAAACGGAGCACTGCCCGCCACAGGGGGGGTAAGAGTTATACACTGTGGACACAGCTGATATCTTTATCCTCCTTTGCGCCAAGACTGTAAGCTCTGAACACAAAGCTCATCTAATTGGATGAGCCTCTCTCTGCCTGCCAAATGATGAACGCCAGACACTCTGTGATGTGCTGACCTTCTCTTTATCTGTCATCCCTGTTCCCTTAACACTCCCTCTCTCTGCTCACCAGTGTCTGCTGCTCTCAGCCAAAACACTTCTCCTGGTGTACACTCCCACCGCACCCCAACGATTCCCTCCCTATCAGATGACACTGGGCCTCAAGGCTTCTTGCCAGACTTGATATGAGACCTGGCCGTTGCTAGGGGAGCTCTCTCCACCCCACACACCCTGCTGAGCACAAGGACCCTCGTGTGTTTTTGAAAATATTGCTCTCTTTCATGGAGAGGCACGGTCTCTTATCCAATCAGCTAGAATAATCATACTGCAACCAATAGGAAATGAATTCTTATCTAAAAATGAGGTTAGCAGGTGCTTGACGGTAATTTCACACTATTTTCCAAGGGTATAAATAATTGTATAATTATGATGTGTCACTTGGCTCTAATCAGACTCCAATTAACTTGGTTAATTCCAATTATCTCTGCCACAAACTCTGCCTCTTTCTGTTTCTTATTCCCCCCTGAACATATTCACTTATGTTCTGTTACGCTCTCTCTTTTATTAAATTCCCAAACAATCCTCAGCTTCTGCCGAGCCAATTTCTTTATCCCTCCCTCCAGCTATAACTGTGTGTGATGGAATTTTACCAAAGTCTGCAATCTTGGCGTTCTTGCTGGCATCCAGCAGGACGTTCTCAGGTTTGAGGTCTCTGTGGACCACCATGTGCCTGTGGCAGTAGTCCACAGCTGAGATAATCTGCTGGAAAAGACGACGAGCTTCTGTGTCTTCAACCTGAAAGATTCAATATGAACAGACATGACTGGACTGCTTTACTGGGAATGTATTAGATAAAGAAATTCATGTGTCGCTACTTGTGTGAAAGATAGAGTGTAACAGAATGCAGAACCAAGCCTATGGCACAGGTGTGGAAAGAATTGTGGATAATTAAGTCATGTGCTGTCCTTTTTGGAACTAGTTTATGATTTGTGGGCTTGGTCATGAGGTTTCTAAGGCTCAGGGGCCAGGCAATGCTCAAGTGGGATTATTAATATGATATATCGACTAATTCCAGAAATCTCTGTCTGGTTGTGGCTCACATATCTTGAGAACTGTTCATCTTATCAGCTGCACACTTGACAAGTGCATTGTTAATGGCCCTAGGAAGTGCATTGTTGATTTTGGTGAGATTTTGACACGCATTCATGACAATAGCGTGTTCATGTTAACAGCAACGGAAAGTCATTCTCCGGGTTCAAAGTTTCACTGAACTTTGAATAAACTGGTGAACAGCTCTTTGTGCAGCAGCGGTGGCACAAGCCTTCACTTCCCATGGCTAAATTACCACAGGTCACTTGTATAGTTTCAGAAAGAAACCAGCATTACCACAGGCCAAGTCAACAAGAAAGGCCCCAGAAGATAATGCGTAATTAGACAGTATTTTGATACCTTGAGAGCTTAAAAATAAATGGTATCAATTTATGTTTAATAAGCGTTAGTAATACACACTTCCTCAGCCACTGCTTCACCTTTTCCTGTTTCTAGCCATGGTTAGTATTGAGCTAATAATTTCTGATGAGAGAGCAGACAGTAGATGGGAACTCAAATGAGTCACTTAATAATTAAATGTCTTACCCGTCCATGTTTGCAGATGTAGTCAAACAGCTCCCCTCCAGACACATACTCCATAACCATGAAGAAATCTGTGGGTGTACTTATTACCTGGTACCTACAACACAAACATACAACAGTTTTGACATGGAATTATTGTACATTAAAGTGCCAAGTATGTATGTATTAACCAAAAAGTAATAATAATAGGCCATTTCTTATTTACTTCAAAACCTGCACAGCCTAAATGCACAGGCACAAATAAACAGAGAGGTGAGGCTGAGCTGTGATGTATGGCTGCTGAGTGTAGGTATTACTTTCATAAAGGTCAGATATATTATAAAGCAGACATAATCTCATGAATGGTTGCTTGTGGGAGACTTTACTCTTCATCACAATCAACTTCATTCCTCAATTCATTTCATGGTTTTACAAACAAGGCCAATACATCAAAAAGTGGACTTTTCTCAGTTCCACCTTCATGCCTAAGACTCCCTGAAGCATAGTGTGTGTAGCTCAAATATATACAGTTGTGTTTATGAATGTGTGTCTGTGGCAGAGTGGTCCGCAGCACTCCAGCTCATGACCTGAGAGCTCACATATCTGCCATAACTTACAGTGTGACGGTTGACTAACCATAACCCTGGCCTAAAAATAACGCAGAGATTGTTGAGAGGAGACAGAGAGAGGGGGACTGACAAGGAGAAAAAGGCCAAGGAGACAGAAGGAGAAAGAAAGAAGGAAGACAGGCTAAAAGAAAAACACACAAGAGGCTGTGACACCTGGATGAGGAATTACCACAACTTACAGCAAATCATAACTGGAGATATGTATTGACCAGAACAGATTTCTTTATCTACTTCCAGCCTGTGTGTGTTTGTGTGTGTGTATTGGTCTGTTTGTGTGTTGTACCTCCTGGGAGCCCAGTGGGCATGCTCAGTACAGTGCAGCTGTAGTAAACAAACAGCAACAAGTAAAGCATGCCACAACACAGAGGGAACACAACGCAGCAAAGGCCCACAAAACGACAGCCACTAATCTACCAGATCTAAGCCATTACTTCCGCCAAGGAGGATTTGTTTCCATCTGGGTTTGTTTGTCTGTTAGTTAGTTAGCAGGATTATGCCAACACCAGTGGACGGATTACCATCAGTTTAGAGGAAAGATGTGTTACTACCATTAAATTTGGGTGCAGATCCGGATCTGGAAGCGGTTCCAGGATTTTTGTCAATTTCTCAGAGGCAACATCTTCCAATATTTTAGGGCTTCAAGGTCAAGACCCCATCTTCTGTTCGTCGTACACGGTTTACAGTACGACTAGATTCTTTTATCACACGAGTGGAACGTTTCTCCACACAAAACACAATCAGCGATACTTTTTGTAGGTGTTCGGGCCTTGACAATATCATGGGTAATCTCTTCAATCAGCTATCTCCATATGAATATAATAATACAGATAAATTAAAAAGCAGGTATCCAATGCATTTTGGTCGATATGTTCCACCTCTTTTATTCTCCACATGTGCTGTTCACCAGAAGGCTTCCAGCCCCAAAATCGTGTCCCTTGCCCACAGATTCTGCATATTTGCATGTAGAATCTGTTTATAGAGATCAAGTCAGACATGTTTGGACTGTTGGGCCTTGGCAGCGGTACGCACTGTCTACTGAGTGACATTCTAGTCTCTCTATCATAACTCTGATAGAAGGACACGTTGTCTTTCTCCACTTACAGCTTGATGATGTGTGGGTGTCTGAACAGCTTGAGATTCTGGATCTCTCGTTTGATCTTCCCCACGACATCGAGACTGCGGATCTTCTGTCTGTTTAGGATCTTTACAGCCACTTTATGGCCTGTCAACTGGTGCTCTCCAACTAAAAACAATGAAAACACAGATATGAAGCAGATGCGGATCACAGATGGCAAAGAAAACACATACAACATTATACAGGCAGATAGACACAATGCAAAGAGGCAGAGAGGTGTAGTAAACGGTAAAAGTTTAATTTAACACCCTGCCTGAGGAAATATGGCAGCTAATCAAAAGCTTCAGATGTACTTTATCGCAATGCTTTATGATTTCACCTAATTATAGTTATTATTATTGTAATGGAAGGGCAGGCTTAAATTTGTGTCACATGTTAAGTGTTTAAATACTGTTTTATTACTGTGTGTTTTGTTATTTGTGAACTGCTAAGTTTTTGTAAACAGGCTTGAGGCTTTGGCTCTATTGTAACCATGCCATTGTACAGGGTGCTGTTGCACGTTGTTATGTTGTTATTGGAGATGCCAAACCCCAATCACAGCTTGACTACCATTACACTAAATACATGAATGCAACTAAGGCACAAACAGGAATTCCCTGAAAACAAACACATATTATCCCTTGTAAAATTGTATACAATTCGGCAATAGAGCAATATGAATTTAGACTGTTTTATTCCGGTATGCATAAAATAGTAATCGGGCTTTGAACGTGGCCATGGTTTCAGGTGGGGTCACCTCCACACAGGGGGCGCGGGGTTAAAGCGCACAAGGTCACGCAGAGTGGCCGCACACCAGCCAGGGAAACTGGAATAACCTCCTGTCATCTGACCCTCCGGTGAAACCTGACGCCTGGACAGAGCTCCACCGACTCACACGGCACGTCCCAGCCGGGTCAGCAGCGAGACACCGAAGCTGCGCCAGCTCCAGCGCCTCGAAACACTGAACACATGAAGCTGACATGGAGGAAACACACGGAGGCTTCACTGGTGTCCTTTACCGTGACACGGGAGCAGAGGACCCGCGTGAAGCCCCCCCCCCTCCCGGTGTCCCGTTACACGACATGAGTGCACACATGTCTGCCTCTCGCCGTTGTCCTCCAGGTGAACACACCTGCCACGGCTGATAACAGCCGCTACACACACGGGCTACGGTGGAAGAATTTGACTTTGAAGCGGCCGCATTCTCAAAGCGTGTTTACGCTTTAAATCCCCTCCGCCGCTAACGTTAAGGGGGGGGGGGGGGGTAGCTACGCAGAGTGCCCACTGACCGCCGGTAAGTTGAAGACAAGGGGGGGGGGGGCACCACTACTTCGCTTTAGTCCCTAACACTGAGCCCGACATGACACACACACACGACTTAACTCTTCACTTTCCCGAACGTCCCCACTCCGAGCGTGTCGCCCAGGATGTAATGGCCGATCTTCACTCTGCCTTCGTGCTTCTGTTGTTGCCGCTCTGCCATCTTCTCCGCTCGCTCCGTGAGGTGCGTGTGCTGTCTGCCTGCGGAGCGCACGGAGGGGCGGGGCACGCGGCCGAGGAGGAGAGCTGCTGAGGAGGACCCGGCGGCCTCCACCTGTCATCTGCCCGGCGTGCGTCTCCCACCACCACCCGGTGTATTAATACTTCACCTACAGCTCTGCTGATAGATTGGTAAACAAATTAAAGAGACTAAACTTGCACATGATCAAAGACAGATAATCAGATCAGCTGCTGTGTTAAGTATTTCCATGTTTTACCCATGCACCAACACATCTAAAAACGGATAATAATAATAATAATAATAATAATAATAATAATAATAATAATAATAATAATTGAGTAGACCATATACTCTAATCATCATCATTACCTTGATTATAAATAATGTCTGTGCTATAGGTCATATAAGGCAACTGTAACAGGAGGCAGCACACATTTGGAAAACGTGGAATCCAGTGTTGACTGGAGAACAACGCGTGCTTGACTTTCTGTTGTGTGATTTTTGTGTGTACGGGTGAAGTCAACGGAAAGATGCGTTTCAAACAAACTCGAGGTGAGTTGTTCACATTTAGCCACTAGATGGCAGTGTCAGTTCAACGTACAAATTCTGGTGCGCGTGTGACTCTTGAAAGGCTTCTGCTCCTGATCCGTTGCACAAGTTAGGAACTGGATTTTGTGTTCATCCTGCCTGGTTTTTCTGCGCTCAAGATTTTATCGTGAGTTTTTTTTTCATAACATGGAAACGATAGAGGAGCTGGCGCATGGACCTATTGTTATCAAAATCAGAGAAGATGCACAAATCTTCCATCTTTTGCCTCGTGTTTTTCAGAGGGTGTTTGCCTGGTTTTACTGACCAGAACAATCCAAACTGAACATCCTCTGATCAATTATTTTTATATTAACAAAAAATTTAGAGGGATAAAAAAGTTGTTCCGATTCAGCAAATAACCATATCACACTTCCACAGAATACCAATACAAATATGAATTAGGCTTTAACCGCCTACATGTCCGTAGTATTAGCAACAGTGGAGTATATACAGGTATAATAAAGGATCTAATGAAGGACTTAATATTTATTTATTTCTAATATCCAGTGGTCAAATAGTTTCTTTTTCTCACGGATTTCCGCAGAAATCTTATCTGAAACGATTAAACATGGTCTGACACATTTCCTGTAAAATCACATCTAATTGATTCAATTGTTTCAGCGTGCAAAAGATGAGAAAGACAAACATGATGTTGAAACCACCGCCCAGAGACGCTGAGGACCATTAACTCCAGTGCGCCTGTCGTGACGCGCGCCACCACTGGGGGCGCAGTTCCTCCACGCTGCCCCTGCTCCCCCCTACTCGTCCCCTTGCAGACTGAGAAAGTTTTCCATGCTGGGATGGAGGTGATTACCCACCGCTAGCTGTGGGAAGAGGGCTGAGCCTTTCAAGCTGCTGGGGGAACTTGAAGAGAGCAGGGGGAGGAGGAGGAGGAGGAGAGGAAGGATTGATATAACAAGAGCGTCTGTCTCTGCGCAATCCTCACTCACTCCAAGTGTTTGAACCCAGAGCGAAACAGGGGAGCGGGCTTTCCATTCATCTGCAGCGCTGAGCAACTTTTCATCTTTGAGTCTGTGGCGCGAGTCCGTTCACTTTATCACACTCACTTATTGACGTTATCTAGATTTTTCTTCACAGCTGAAAGACGAGACAACGAAGACGCACCAGCACATCTGCTGCTTCCACGAGTCCTCCGAGTTGGGAAGTTTGTTTTCCCGCACACTTGCGTGACATTTGCTTTAAGGACTCGAGAGCCTGTCAGAGTTCCTCCAGCTCCACCGCGTGGTGCGGGAGTTTTCAGCTGATCCGGGGAGTTCTCCAATGCAAAAGTACATGTATGAGAAAGCTATGGCCCAAGAGACAAGGAACGGTGGAACCTCTACGTTAAATAACAACAACGGCGTTGACAACAGCAAGAAGAAGCTGTTGATAGCGCTCGACATCTTCTGCCTTCTTCTTGGTAAGTTTATGAATAAGTTTAGTCCTTATTTTATTCTGTGTTACACAGTGAATTGTGTGTTTTTATTACACATGATCTGGTTGAGGACTACATGCAGAAGTGGCAGACACCTGCACACTATACAAACGTTTAACAACAAATAAATAATTTCAAATTTTGGCTGACAAAAGACTTATCTTTGTAAAACTGAAGTGTTATCTGTGACCACAACACAACTGATCCTGCAGCATGTCCTTATCAACCAGTTCCACACACCAGCCCGTGCTCGAGGCGCGGAACCAAACATTACAAACACACAGGGTTTCAGTGTTTAAGATCCACTTTACAACATGATATCTCACAATGAAACAACCCAGACATGACAAGTGTACTGTCACATTCACAGGATGAATACCTGCTGTATAGTTGATTGTTTACTACATCGATACAAGAAAACCCTTGACGTTTTGTCAGTTGACTAATTAATCACCTTTTTCATATATATTGATGATTTCAAAATCCACGGAGCATCACTGGGTTTGTAGCTGCAGCATTAATGTTGTAACCTGCCCTTTTTACTGCCCTTGAAATAGCCTGTGACACCACCCTGTGCCCCTATACCCTCCCTCATCTGACCCTAACCCTCCAGAGGTGCCATTCCAGCTAGATATGTCAATACATACAGTAGAGATGCAACTTGGCTGAAGTGAAAATCGAAGCGCAATTAAGGTATTGATTCCTAACTGATGCTGCTGATGCAGTGGTGATGCCAGGGGGCCTTTGCTGCTCCTATCTGCTCAAACCGACAACTTGTTAGTGCTGTTTTGTTACTTGTTATTCTGCGAGCGTCCCGTCCAGATGCATTGTGCTGTGTTTGTGTGTGTGTGTGTTGCTTTGATAACTGGTTTGTTTTTTGGCCGCTGTCACTCCAGGCCGGTCCTTTCCAGCTCCAGCGGCCCCCCTTTCTCTGCCTCTCTCTTTTCAATCCCTCTGTCTCCCCCTTCTCTCTTTTAGAAAAGGATTATGGGAGTTGCGCTTTAACTTCTACACATTCTCTCCCAGAACTCTGCAAATCCCTGGCCAGCTGCCCCCTGATCGCTCCACTTCAAATTACTTTCTCTCTCTCTCTCCAGCTCCCTCTCCCCAGCCTCTTTCTCCCTCTCCGTCCGGGGGAATGCATGGAATAATTGCTTAAGCATGTGTTGTGGAAGGGGAATGCCTCTCCAGTATAACAGGGAGAGATGGAGAAGCAGGACCCGTGGCTGACCTGGCATTAGAGGAGCAGGTGGGAGCTGCATCAACAGCTCTATATAGAGAAACTGAAGCATCAAGGATAGTAAGGGGATATGTGACGCTGCCACACAGGAGCAGGAGTTTACTAGCCGGGATGTTACAAATGGTGCAGATCAGCTCCACATCTCTCTAGTGCTGTGTAACAGAAGCTCATCTGCCTCATCTACAAAGTTTTCCAGTGGGTTTATATTGGTTCGCTCATTAAAGAGCCTCAGACAGAGAAACACTGTTTCATCATATAAATGTCAATGAGCTTTGATCGCATGTGGAGTGAATTTCCTGCACAAACCAACTTCCTCCGCTGGTAAAAGCTCTCAACAGTCGGCTCCTCTTCGCCACGGAACGACACACACATGTCACAGATATTCACAATGCATGTAAGCGCACGCATACACACAGACCCAACTGGTCGCATGGATTCTCCTTTGTCATGCTAAACACTATCTGGCTGCCCCATTGATGATTGGTTGGCCCACTTTAGTGGTTTTGGGGAGGGGTCACATGTGGGGGTTTTAGTGGATGGAGGGACAAAGGGGGGTTAAAGGGAGAGGGAGAAAGACCAGGAGAAAGCAGGGGGGCTATTTGGGGGGGGGGGGGGGGGGGGGGGGGGGTGCTGAATGAGGAACAAGGAATGCGGGCGTGTAGATCTTTGTCCTGTGTGTGTGTGTGTGTGTGTGTGTGTATCCGACAGTAGTGTACACTGTGCAGCTTGTTAATGCATTAACATCTTATTACCTTTAATAAGGTCCGCTCTGCCAGCTGGTGCTGCACACACACATTTTTGATCACCTTTGTATCAGTTGTCAGTCTGGCAGTCCGGCAGCCATACTCCCCTCAGGCTCAACTAATGATTGTTTTTTCATAAAGGACATCTGAGGCCATCTATTATCACACACACACACGGACACACTCAAGTGCGCAATCTAAAAAAAGCGATCCTTTCTAATGTTGCTTATGGTAATTTAAGCGAATAATGTATACAGCCAGCTGGATCTGAATGGTGATGAATAAGTGATATGAACACACACGCATGCACTCTCACCTAGCACTCAACTGCTGGGACCAGAGTTCGAGCGTACGATGCTGGCAGCTGAGCACAAGCATCATCTTCTGATTTCACGTTGGCTCGGGTTCCACTCTTGCTGAGTAGCAGAGTTGATTTAGCGCTGCTATAAGCAGCACACGCACAACCACCATACACTCCCTATAAATACACAAACTTCACCGCAGACTGCGGAATATCATTCTTCTCTCCTTCACCGTCTCGTTTGGGCTCGTGAACATGGCTACACGCTGTCTGAAAGCCAGCTATCATGCACCTTAAAGTGGATGTTTATTGTGAAAACACTTTTTGAACAGTCACCCACTAGAGCTCTTAGGAAACCGTACCTCCAAAAGTAGCCTCACTTAAACCCTGATTATGTTTTACACAATGCTGTGGAGATTAGGCATCACGTATTTACTTGTGTGCATAACATCAGTTTCTGTGCGGGTCATATTTTGGGATGCTTTCTTGAATATAAACATGGTTTGTGCTGAACTGGCTCCACTGACTTTGGGTCATGTAGGTTCATTTTTGAAGGACCAGTGTGTTGGATTTAGTGATTGCTAATAAGTGAATACTACCTTTCCCAAGCATGTAGGTGAGACTACAGTGGCCAGAATAATGTGAAAGCTCCTCCCTAGAGCCTGTGTTTTGTTTGTACATTCTTGGCTACTGTAGAATGGCAATGCAACATAGCAGATTCTGTTGAAGAGATAGATATAGGATTAAATTACTTTTTCCAAGGCAATGAAAACACAATGGTATCAGTTAATTGTACACTAATGAAAGCATAATCATGAACATAATACTTAATTTCTGCCACTAGATCCCCCTAAACCCAACACACTGGACCTTTAAAAGCACTACAAGGTCTCTCTGTCCACTGGTGACCAGCCACTCATATCTATCTGTTCTGATCTGTGATACAGTCAGGTGCTCAGTGACGTGATTTCCCACATGCGATAGACGGGAAGATTGTTATTAGCCCCAGAGAGGAGCGTGACCTTTTGGTCCAGGGGGAATCAGCATCATAACCAGCCCTGGAGCTTTTACCCTATATGTCTCTATACCCAACTCTTGCCTCCCCATTAGCCGCTATAGCATTACGGCCTTCAGTCACACAGCCGCTCATTAAAGCTGGAGGGTTAAACCTCTACCTCAGCCACTTCAATCCTGAGTCGCTCTACAAATATTTTCCAGAATTTCTCAAATTCTTCATCTGGCTGCACCACCGTGGTCAAAGACCCTTGATGTGACAAATGGTGCAATTTTAGGAGTAAGTGAACCAGGGGGCATGGAGTGTGTGTGTGTGTAGTGTGGTGCTCAGGAAAGGGTGGGAAACGGAAAGGTAGTGTCGGTCGGAGGTAGGTGTGGTTGTGAAATTAAATCCTGTCTATTTTTTTTCTCTCCAGTCCATTTCCATTCTCCCCCCCCCTTCCTTCCCTCCTTGCTCCTTCTCCACTTGAGCAGGTCTTTCCTCCTCTTAACTGGTTCTGCACTAATGGAGAGAAATGGCTTGGGATAGCACTGGTGGCAAAAGACTTCAACATTTTAAAGTTAGTTCATTGTATGTGGGGTTTTAGCAAAAGTGGAGTATAACATACTCAAGGAATCACACCACTTTTCAGTGGACTGTAAAAGTACTTCCAAGGACCTCATCTTTGTAACAACAGCAGATAAGAGGTTTTTGCCAAGTGTCTAGTCATAACCTGTAATCAGACAGTAAGCGGGAGCCCCTCACACACAAACCCAAACACAGGCTTCTACCCAAAGCCGCTGACCTTAATCTAAGGGCAAATATACCCAGACATTCTGCATGAGTCTGTCTGTGCAGAGGCAGGAGCTGGTATGAGAAGAATCAAAGTGCTCTAGACTCCTGGCTATATATATATATAAAGAGAGGAAAGAAGAAGGATGTAGGTAAAAAGTAGTTTATTTCCCCCATGAAATCTGCCATGTCCAGCATCGTTCTTAACCGCCCTACTGAGACTTGTTAAGTTTTATCTCACAGAGGTACCACGTGCTTCTACTGTAGAGAAATATTGAAGGTGTTTGTGTTTTCTTTGTCCCACTGTTGTTGCTCCTTGTCAGTCTATTCTTCTGTTTGGCAGATCAGGTCAAAGGTCAGGCAGAAAATAGACTCATATAGGACAAGTGCCTCTAGTTCTCTTTGTATGACATTTCCTGCACTTGCACAGAGCCGAGGGCTCGATGCGGACATTCAATAGACATGAGCAGAGGAATAAGTAACATCTATCTCAATTGATATCAACAATTGATATGTGTATGGTATTTACAATGTGATTGCATGACTGTGTGTGTATATGTATGCATGTCTTTGTGCAGTCTGTGGCTGCAGGGGTTGGTCTGTAGTGGGTGGTGGTGTGTGTTTATGTTGCAGCTGCAGGACAAGGCGAGGTTGGGGCTCCTTAGAAGGTGAGGAGCGTCCTCTGGCAGCGCAGAATCATTCTATTATGTAATAAGATATAAATCAGCAGATGTTCATGACAACACTCGTGACTACAGGGCTACTAGTCCCTCAAGAATGACTGTAACTCTAAGTGTACATTATTGTGTAGATGTATACTTAAACTATACTGGTCAGGCTCTGGGTGTGTGTGGCATTTCCAGCCCATCATTGTGACATGTGGCTGGTTCATGCTGGTGGAGTTAAATGACAAAGCCCGAGGGTTTGTGTGCGCGCAGGGCTGTGATTAAAGTTGTGTAGGTGTGAGCGTGTGCATGTGTGTGCGTCCTGTGGGGTTTTTACGAAGCAGAGGGAGCGCCCAGAGCTGTCGTTAGATGGACTCTGTGGCCTGAAGGGTGAAATAGTCTATGGATGTCTGCAATGTGTGTGTGGTGGGGTAGCATGTGCAAGGCATCTGTGGCTTGATTTGTGTGTGTGTGTGCACGTGCCAGTGTGCCCCATGTGGTTCCCCTGGGTAGGCGGAAGGTTTCAGGTTGACTAATGTGACAGTGTCTCTTTATGCTGGAACCAGACACACTCATCTCTTTGAACTATTTCTTTCACTGTCTCCATCCTGGCAAACAATTAAATTAAAGTTAAACAGTCAAACGGCAGCTTGTCGTTTATTCTGCGACAACAATAGTGTAATAAAGCCTCCGTGTCTCCTGTCTCCCTTCAACTTCTATGATTATAACCCTCACAGATAAACACCCTCAACCTGCTCATTTAGATCATCTTAGATTACTGGGCAGGAACCTTCCATAAATGTTTGTTGGTAGTATTTAAGCGTGTGTGTTGTAAATGAATATTTTGTGTAAATCTATGTGCAGGCAGCAAACTCATTCGTAAACATCTAATTGTCCGTCACACCCATGATAATAAGAACTTTTCTGCTTCTTGCACTGTCGTCTCAGTTTCTTTATCCTTGTCTTTGTGGGACCTGGAGACTCCTTAAACCAGCAATCGTGTTAGTAATGATAATACGAGCTCTTTAATGTAAATGAGAGCAGAGGCAGCAGATGATCTTATACAGCTCTGCTTCATCAGGGCCAACAGACTGAGAGCTGCAGCCCTCATTACATCTCTCCGTTACACCACACTGTCCTCGCCGGGGCCTCCCCGCTGTTACACAGGCCCCTCTGTCTGTCACTTTCTCTTACTACATTGGCCACAACAATCCCCTGTGTTTGCGTGTGTGTGTGTGTGTGTGTGTGTGTGTGTGTGTGTGTGTGTGTGTGTGTGTGTGTGTGTGTGTGTGTGTGTGTGTGTGTGTGTGTCCATAGATGGGGGGTTGGGGGTCAGAGAGATTTCACTGTTCCACTGAGAACAATACCCTTTTTGATGCATCTCAGCGCTCTTTGTTTCGTTAACGAGGACCAATAGGCTGGTGGGCAGACAGACAGAAGGAGGATGGAATGGAGGGGAGGGAAAAATTTAATGAGATAGAGATGAGAGAGAGAGAGAGAGAGAGAGAGAGAGAGAGAGAGAGAGAGAGAGAGAGAGAGAGAGAGAGAGAGAGACTCCTCACTCTGCACTCAAGTCCTGCTTGATTATCTGTCAGTGGTTTATGGCTGTTGCTGCTTCGAGCTGTATTGTTGACTGGATTGTGGACCGTGGAGCTTATCTGCTCAGCTGGGGCTGGCACTGTGTAGTAATCAGCTCAGCATCATTATTGGCGCAGGCCTTATCTGTGCCGCAGCCACTGAGTCCTATCCTGTTTACATACAGAGAAGAGCCTCAGCTGACGAGGCTCCCTGCGACACTAGAGAACATCATGCAGTGCGTTCACACTGTTGCTCCAATTTAACACCTATTGTCTCCAGATAATCACCGTCCACAGTGTGTGCAGGAGTGAGGAGAATATTAAAGGGAGGTATTGCAAGAAAAAGGAGGAGGGCAGTGAGTGAAGATTAGGAGAGCATTATCCAGACAGAGGCATCACGTTTCAAAGACTCCACAGTCCTCCTCTCCACAGCCTGGCTTTTGTCCCATAGGGTAATAATGCCATTATGGCAACAACAGAGAAACGCCCAGCCGGCTACCCAACCAACCAGCCAAATAGCTCCATGTGGCCCCTGGGCACTGCTCAAGTTTCCCTCCATTGGAGCAGCTGTGTGTTCGTCCTCCTCTTTCAACTGTCAGTGCGGCCAATCATCATTAGGATTGTCTTGTTGAGTTGTAACAGACTTTTTTAATATTACATTAAAAACATCCCCTCGCCTCCTCTACGTGCTAAAGTAGACCACAGCTGATTTACCACAGAACAGTGTTGGATCCAACATCACTCCAAATGTTGCTTAGAAAGGAAACAGCTACACAGGGCTGGCAGCATCACTTCAGAGGCTGCCCTCGCAGGTGCCTGCTGGTAAAAGTCCCCCAGAGAGTGTCCCGACAGATGCCTGTGTGTAAAAGGCATTTATTCCTGTGAATAAAATCTCTCTGAGTAAGCACATGCTTCAGCCAGCGGCCCCCCAGTCGCTGTAGCATTCACACAGAAGGGGAAAAAAGGACAGGGATTCAGTCTGTACACCACTCTGCTGACCTCAGCCACTCCTGGGTGTGTGTGTGTGTGTGTATGTGTGTCTGTCTGCCTGTGTTTGTGTATTTGTGAGACACATCAGCAGCTTGTGGAAACAAAGAACTGATATCTGGAGCCACACATCTGTACCAGTGTACACATGTATGTGTCCGTCCACATGCTCATAAATGTATGTTTCCTAAACAGTGATTATGCATACTTATAAAATCTGGGTTTTTTTTATTGGGCTGAGTTTGTTTGGATTGCGAGAGCATTTTTAAAGCTCTCCGTGGTCGACAACTTAGGAAAAATGTTTGAGAAAGACTTTGCTGTAGTTGCCAGTTGAACCACAGTAATCCACTTTAACACCCACATAGCCACACACACACAGGCACACACACACAAATATATAATCAGCAGTGTAACAGTGACCGTTGTGCCCTGCTCTTGTGTTCTACAGTTTAATCCTAGAGCTGTGTCACATCCCTGACCTCTGACCCTTGGCCCTGTAGCTACTTCCAGGGTCTGTCATGAACCTCAGCTAACCTCTGCACTCTATTTCCAAATGTCTGGAAGGCCACACATATTCATGCTGCTGGCTTTTGTGACCCAAAGATATAGTTAAGTGTGTGGGATTACAGCGCGGTGTAGTGTTGGATATGTGACAAATGTAATCACATGCAAGGCGGCTGCTTGGTAGGCTGTATTTTAAACCCCAGAGGTCACAGCACTCCTTTAGTTGCAAGCTGGGTGTGTGCCATTTATAAATGTTAAGATATATATTTATTTAAATTTAAACTGGGGCTGACGATGAAATTACAAGCTCATTTAAAGGAGTTACTATTGATGTAATTAATTAAGATGCAGCCTACAGACATATGCCATATATTAATGATAATAGTAATAACTTTATTTGTATAGCACTTTTCAATACATGTAACAAAGTGCTTTACAACTAACAATATGAAACTTACAAACATTAAGTAAAGTCACACACTTATCAAATAACCACAACAAACGATATATCCTTGTTGTTAGTGATGTAGGCCACTTTAGAGGGTCCACGAACACATATTGTGTTGCAGGGTGTGTGTAGATGTGGAGATCGGAATGATAGAAGTATGAGAAGCGTCCTCAAAAGACTGAGATGGGCCGGCCCAAAATAGACAAGAGTATGTAATGGATCTGTTCACGTTATCCATTTGTCTGTGTCATAACAACACACACATATATATATATATCAGGTTGTTGTCACAGTGTGTGGCGGTGTCTGTTCCTTTTGGTGAAATGTTATGTAAAGGGATTAAAAGGATTGATAACATTTTGATATTTTGATATTTGACTTGGTACTACACCACAAGTCAAGCTGCAGCTAACTATATTTATATTAGACAAATAAACTGCAGGCATAGTGTTGTAATGTGTAGTAGATTTCGATATAATTGTTATTGTAATACTCAATTGATTTTTATAGTTTATAAGATGTTTAAAAATAGAGGAAACTGCCCATCTTAATTTTCTTGGATTCGATGTTTTAGATCTGTTTCCAGTCCAAACCCCAAAGAAATTTTACTTACAACTTTATAAAACTGACAAAAGAAGCACATTTGTACAAGTGGAAAACAAAGTGTTCAGGTTTTTCAGCACTGATCAGAAAAATAACACAAATTTATTACAATTTTCTCTAAACCAATAACTTTTCAAATAATAATAATAATAATAATAATTAGTATTTTATACATATGTTTTATTTCATATGTCTTTCAACATACCCACGGCCACTTTACAAAGTTAGAAAATGTATAAATAATCTAGTCATTATTAATTATAATTAATAAACTATGTCCATTCTCTGTGCTTTGGATCTGTTTGAGTTGGTATCGAAAAGCATACCTAAGCTTAGCAGCTAATTCCTAAACAGCTATTTGATCTGTTGCAGTGAGAGCAATGAGAGAAGATAGGACAGACTTTGATTGGCCCGTCTACGGAGTCACGACCCCCTCCGCCTCTAACCCTCCTCTGAATCGCCCTCTGTCTCTGTCGCACTGCTTCTCAGGACGGGTCACATGGTGTGTTTGAGAGACAGGAGGAGGAAATCCTCCATTAGAGTCCACCACAATGCCTCTTCCTCTGGCCGGCTCCGCCTCCCATTCACCTCTCACACTGAGCACTGACACTCCGGCTCAATCACTATAATCACGATATCATTCTAATTCTGCCTATGAAAGCCATTAAAGCCCATTAAAATGTCAATAGAGTTGTGAGAGTCATGAGAGCGGGAAGCTTTCCACTCTCGTCTCAGCAGACATGCAGGTGCTGCTCTGCAGGGAAATTAGTGCCATGTCAAGGGGAATTAACCTTTTTTACGCAGAGCTTTAGCTGGAATAAGAATAGCTATTGTTTCCTGCTCTGGCCGGTACAGTCCGTCTTAAGATGAGGGAAAATAATAGAACGTTGCTGATCCTCACTCCTCGGGGCCAAGGAACTTTGGACTGCATACTAATGACCACAATGTCAAAAAGACCAAAATGTTAATCCTGACATTATCCTGTTATCCAACAGTATAATGCATTTTTTCCCCCTTTATGTCCGTAGGATATGTAAAAATAAGATTTAGTCCTGTTAGTCCTGCTAATCTAACTGCTCACTTGCTATGCAGTACCAAATTTAACTCCAAAGCCAATCAAATGGGTGGCAGTCGGATAATCTCTCTCACGTAAACGAATGCGTTTATACGCACAGACATACTGTGCATAGCAATGTTACATACCTAAACGTAGAGCGCGCCAACAGATGCACACACTCCATGTATAATCACACGTGGACATACTTTAGTGCAGTGATTTCGCACAGGCAGCAGAGCATGAACAGGTGAGTGGATTTACAGCTGGAAAATAAGTACAACACACGCAAGTCCGCACACTGACGCACGCACACACACAAAGGCCTTGCCATGACCTCTGCACATGAACACTGATTCATCCAGTCAAAGAAATGCCTCTCCCCCCCCCCCCCCCCTCTCTCTCTCTGACCCGTGGTAAGTAGTCTTTAGTGGTCTGCAGCGGTTCTCCTTGTAGCCTGAAAGAGAGAAGTGCATGACAGGATCTGATAAGACAAATAGAATTGTTCCCTAACTCGCCAAGCCACCCACTTTGGATGTGCTTTTTTTCTACCTCCTACGCTTGCCATACTTTCAAAACCTTTTTTCTCTTCCACTTTTCTCACCCTTGATGTGTTTTTAGGCTCCAGTTATTCTCAGACGCCTGCTTGTGCTGTTTAAAAGCAGCTCAGTGGCTTGATACCTATTAGGGCTCATTGGCCGTAAAAGTACAGAACATTACTCTATCCAGTTAGGCAAAAACTAGCCTCTGTGTCAGGGTTAAGGCCTTTGCAGAGGCCTCCCCCCCCCCCATGATCTCATGTTGTGTCCATCACATTTACACGCCAACTTTGATATTGTCCATCAATGAAGTTTTTGGAACAAGTTCGATTTGCTGCATTGTTTCACAGCTGTCAAAGACTTCCCGAGAGTGGTTGGAGCTGGTAGGCCTCACAGACATTTGATTTCTTCCTTTTAATATGCGGTCTCAGTGCTGTTACAAATCAAACTGGACCACTGACATCCTGAAATAGACTTGGAAGCTTTATTTCGCAGCTCCTTGATCGGAATGTTGAAACTCTCCTTCTCAGGATTGGATTGAACCCAGTGTTTTCTTGTGAGAAGACCACAAAATAATCTTCACTATTTTCTGAACAAGTAGAATAACAACACGCATAGGACTCTGTGCGTGGGGATTTTTATTGAATGACGGACTTGGTGTGCATTGACCTTTAGAGTTAAGGCAATGCAGTTTGCTCTGAATCCTTGTTTTAGTAAGGATTGGAGATTCACTGGCATCCCTGCATGTTACTGACTTCCCCGACAGACCTTGTAAAATAGTTGTTTTTTAATTCACTGGCCTTTTCCAACTGCCCAGCCCATCGCTTTCTTCCTCTCCCCTTTCTGTTCTTATCTGTCCCTCCTCTGACACTCCCCCACCTCTCTCTTCCTCTGTCTCAGGGTCAGCGGGCCCTGTGAAGGTCACACTCTCTTTATGCCACCGCCATAAAACAGGTCATATTTCTTAACACGTCTGTTTGCAGATGCGGCTCTGATGGGCTGCAGTAGTCGTGCTGGAGTGGGTTTTATTTTGCTCTGAGAGTTTCACGGACTGTCTGTGGTATGAGGAGAATGCCCACATACCAGGCTGTTTTCAGGGGGATGGCATTGGTGAGTGGGGGGAAGCACAAAACAGCTTGGTATCTAAAAGCTGGACAGTGTGTGGACAAGGGTGTATTCAGTAATTCTCAATAGATAGTGTTGAGATGCTCAAATTGCTTGCTCTCACTTTCACTTTTTATTCATTCAGATGGTGAACTGTTGAGTTTCCTGTGGCGTTCCCTGATTGGTTTAGCCTTTAAGCAGTGGTTTGCATGTGTGTGTTTGTCTGTGTGTGCATGTTTCCCATGTCTGTTAAGCCAATGACCTCCTTTCACTTCTGCTCATTAGCATATGAATCCCCCCAACCCCGACCCACAAGTAGGCCAGAGAGGAGGAATGTAGAAAGAGAGGGAAAGAGAAGGAGGACAAAATAGAAAAGGAGATTTAAGATTTGAGACTGGCGTGAGAGAAAGCGTGTCTGAAAAAGTGTTTTTCACCCAGCTGAGTGTTTACCCGACAGAACTCAGCTAGTGCATTGACTTAAAGAGGTTTCTCACTTTTAGGTATCAAACTGTAGCCAAGTTCAGAGGGGCGTTAAGCTAAAAGACTCACAAGAACAGGAAACGCACCAGAATCCATCCATCTGAAGTCGTGTCTGAAGTCGACCGTCCTGCCCTGGCTCAAAGCCCCTAAGCTTACCCTGCGTGTTGTGTGGATAGTGCTCCTCAGACACCACCACAGCCTGACCCAGCCCTGTGTGGGCCCTCCAGCAGCCTGTCGAGCCCTGGCTCTGCACCCTGTTTGTGCAGGTGTCTGCCTCGGTGACCATACCATCTGCTGCCCTTTGCTAACCACTGGAGAAAGAAGCAGAGGGGAGGGAGTTGGTTAGCAACAGTTGGAATCATCAGAACTACAGAAAAATGCCAATATTTGGGGCTTTTCCGCTATTTAACCAAGAAAAAAAGTGTGGCAAGAGGATTCTCGAGACTGAGGCTACATCCATGGAGTTTGTTCAGTCGCCACAGACATGGATTCCTTATTCATGCTCGCTTGACGGTTGAATTAGAAAGTTTTCCTAAACTTAAAAATTCTCAATTATATTCTCAATGATTTTCCAAAGCGCTTCGCATGCAGGAGACAAATTTGATAATGATAGTTTTCTGTGGTCACAAACCACCACGACCACTGAAATGAAAGTAAAAAAGGTTATATATCAGTATATCTATAATAGTGTTGGCATGAGGGTCCACTCAAGTGGGAGTAGATGCTAAGGAGCTACGAGTGGGTGCATAAGATAGTGAGTTTTGAGTTTTTTTTAAAGAATGTAGTTTATGCGACCAGCGAGTGTTGTGTTTTTCATAACAGCAGAGTAACACAATCTCCCTCTCCCATCACTGGTTAGACGACAGCTGTGGTTCTCAGCCGCATTAGGAGCATTCATGTGTAGGTCTCTGACTTTGACCCAAACGGCAAATATCCCTGTGATGTGAGCCAACCACACAAACCACATGTGGAAATATATTCTGTGCAGTCTGACTTTGAATGCATATGTTGGTGTGTCTGCGTGTGGGTCTTCATGATACCTACAGTACATGTCTTGAGCTCATTCTATTTATGAGCTATGGTCATATACACACACACGCCATACATGCTCTCACGAAAAATGTTCCAGAGTTGGGTGGGCTTAGTGTAGTCTCCCTCGGCACTGACACATTTTTAAAGCCCTCAAGAAAAACGTTGACAATCGCGGCCAGAGTTTACATGTCTGTGTGTTTGAAGATATGTATTTTCCATTTGTCACAACAAAACCTGGTTGTGTAAGAACATCAGCAAACGATTGAATCAATATGAACAAGTCAATATCTATTACTGCTCTCAACTCTTTGTCCAGTTTGTTGTTGAGGTGTTTGGACAAAGTTCTTACATGTCATCATCTTCCTCACGCTAAAGGAGTTTGGTATTTTGGGATATATGCTTATTTGCTTTCTTGTCAATAGTTAGATAAGAAGTCTGTAAAGATGCTCGGTCACGTGCACTGCAACCCTGAACTTTACTAGACACATACATCGAGGAGCTGTATGTAAACACAAATGTCCCTGTCACTTGATCTGGGGGAAAAAATGGACTTTACCCTGCCAGCTCTCTAGTACAAAGTCAACATTAACCATTTAAGCTGGCCATTGTCAGAGAAAGAGATTTTAATTATCTTATCTGGAATGGCACTCTCTTCCCTTGTAATCCGTCACACTAAACTCCTCACAATGTGTTGACCTTGTCCCTAGGTTGCTGTGTATCATTTGTCTCCAGTAATGGACCTGTAGGCCTAAATGTCAGTGTGTATTTGCTCTGCCAGGAGGGAGGAGGCCCTCATGTTAAAGATTCTCAATTGTCAATAGCCTGGTGTCAGACCGTCAACAAGGACAGCAGGAGAGAGTTTGCTGAGTCAACAGCATCACACACACACGCAAACACACACAGACACGGACACACACATACCTGGGAATTTTTGTATATGTTTGCTTTAATGTGATATTTCTTTCCTCAGATTACAGGTAAGTGGAGTTAGTAATATGTACTGTATGTAAGTGTGTGTGGGCTCATCAATCCATCCATGTGTGTGTGTGTGTAGCTATGCTGCCGAGCCTGGTTCTGCACCGCAACTCGGTTCGACCCTACCAGAGGGGTCTGTACTGCAGTGACTCCAGCCTGAATTACCCCTACAAGAACAGCACTGTTTCCTCCTCAGTGCTTACCGCTGTTGGGTTGACACTGCCCGTGGTGTCCGTAAGTCCCCCCCCCCCACGCACACAGGGAGCGTCGGCCATGGGGAACAGTGGACGCAGAAACAGGGAGGGCCAGGGTTTCATGGCAGTGGCGGTGAAGGAGTGACAACACAGCTGGAGCATTAATAAAGCTAGTAAAGTTGATATAGTATGATTTTTATGTCATAGTTTGATCCAACTTTAAAGAGTCACTCCTTTGCTCTAGGCTGCTCCTACATGACGCCCTTAAGCCCCACCCACTTCTGCAGTATCCCATGTTCCCCTGGTGCCAGCATGCTCCTTGTGCTTCCCCTGTTCTCTCCTGTTTATGTCTGTGTCACTGACCTGGTGCTTTTATGCTTTCTTTCTTCTCCCCCCCCCCCCCCCCACCTCTTCCTCTCTTTCTTTCTCTCTCTCCGCTCCCCTCTTTCTTTGTGTCTTTTGTAGCTAGCCTGCCTTTCCTGATCATTGAGACTAGCACCATAAAGCCGTACCATCGCGGGTTTTACTGTTCGGACGAGTCCATCCGCTACCCCCGAAAAGAGGGAGACACCATTAGTGATGCTGTTCTTTGTGGTGTTGGCATTCTTATTGCCATCTTCTCTGTAAGTCAACCTTCACACCTCCCTTTGTTTGCTGATTTTACTCCAATTTAAACCCACTTCTTTTGTTTTAAACTTTTGGATAGCTCAAATCCAAACACCCCAGTCTCTTGCTGTGAATGTGCTCTATGTGCTCCTCCATTCTATAATGTTCTCTGACTTACTCATACTTTATTCTTCAGTAACTCCTGAGTCATCCGGGCCATTTGTAATGGCCTGTTTTTTATTACTTCACTAAGCGAGTCAGTAGCAGTGAAACCCCCTCCTCCCCAAGCAGTATTGGGAAATATGTGTTTGTGCGTACGGTTGCTGACGCATGCACGTGAAAGACCAAAGAGGTTTTATGAGCCCCTGGTCCATTCTCATACCCCCCACTCTTACCCCTGCCCCCGGACTCTGTGCCCTCTCTGCCCTGAGCATTACTCTGGGTGAACGTGTCAGTGCTCTCTCCCATGCTGATGGCCGGAGGTGTCTCACCAGTTAGCCACAGCACGAAGCCGTCATTCCCTTGACTTGACGCTTGCTCCAGAGAGGGAATGGCTCAAATATTTTGCCAAGGAGATTAGCGGGGGTCAGTGGAAACATGTTATAATGACATTTGGTGGGGTGTGTGTCAATAAGTGCCACGTGGTTAGTCCAGATGATCTTTACAGCCCCCAGAGCCTCTGTGGCACAGCCCCCTCGTAATTTCCCAGACCGAGACATCGCTTCACCGCCATCTCCACACCATCAGCATGGTGGGCACACACACACACACACACACACACACACACACACACACGCAAACACTAGCACACACTGTACCAGCTCAGCTCTTCTGCTTATTGGAACCAGGAGACGGCTTGTGTTAGTTAGTTCCCTCACATGTTCACGTGTGGGCAAAGCTGGCGTGTCTCACACAGCTGTGTTCCATTAGCGGCGTCTACTGCCATGCAGACACCATTCCTTTAAATCACACACACACGCTCACTCATGCAAGCACATGCACGCACACACACACACGTATATATGTGCACATGTACATGCACTGGCAGTAGATTCCAGTTGGGCCGCTTGTTTATCTCCACTACAAGGGAAATCCCACTCCTCAGTTCATCCATGTCCGAAAAAGCCATGTTTCCATTGTGAGAGCAACTGTGAGATAGTGTCCTGTAAGTGTACACACTGATGATCCTAGTTTGGTTTGATTTAAATGAGCAAAGCCAGTATAATGGAGGGTCCTCTTTATGGCAATATGGTGGGACATCTGTTTAAAAGGGGCTTATGTCAAAGTGTCTACAGTCCACACAGGAAGATAAGGAAGGGAGGGAGGAGAGGTTCGAGTGCAAATACTGACAAAACAAATAAACCTCACTGGCCTTTATCAGCCTCATGTGGTTCTAATCTTCTGCTTAGATCAGAACAATTCATTGACAATAGCTCACACACACAAACTAACATCCCACCATGTTTGTTTCTTCTGGCTGTGAGCCTGCAAGCTGACCACCCAATAAGCAGGATCGGTGTGTTTATCAAGCCTAACAATACACACAAGATACATGTGAATATATGCAGTAAACAGAAAGTTTCTGAATATGAAGTGTGGGAAACACCAAACTTTCATATGTGCATACGACGTTAGTGCTGTTCCCGTTCACAGTACTGTCCACTGGCTCAGAGATGGGCAGGTCAATATTTTCCTGTGAGATTGGGTGAGAAGTCAGACTGAAGACTGAAGCCTTGTGTGGACAGAGGAAGGAAAAGGAGTTGTGGTTAGTGGTGGAAAGCCGCCAGTCTGTCAGTCACATACCCCATGTGGTAGAGATATGATTGACACCTCCCTGCCTGGAGCGTTGGATTGGCATAAGCCCCGTCCGTATAGATGAGGTCTTTTCATGGGGCCCAACACTACTTAAAACCACCTGGAATACCAGAGGAGTCAGCGTTAGTCCACTCGACTTAAGCCCCATTCCTCTGATGTGAATACTCCTCATATCAAAGTCTAATCCATCATGATTTAGATATTGACCCAAACCATTGTTTTTCATTTTTCCACTTCGCTCCTTATTATCCCTCATATTCCACAATAAAACCCATCATATCATCGAGCAGAGCATCACCTCCCTCAGTAACCTCACATCACATCCTCACTGCCTGACGGAAAGGCAGGCCACGCTCATCCTATATGTCTGTCTGTCTCATTCCTTCTGTCTCTCATGTCTCATCTCTGTGGTTTCCATTCTTCTCCATCTCCATCTGACTTCAGCCTGGCATTAAATCAGATTTCCTGCATGATACTCACTCAGACTTAGTTACTTTTGTACTGCATGGTTACCTGCATCTATAAGCACGTAAGATTCAACAGCATCATATAGCTAGATTTTTCATCTTACATTTGTGATCTGTGTTTATTTCTAAAAACAAATCTTCTCTCGTAGATTGTGATTGGGGAATGCTACAGGATTCACCAGCTACATGAGGGAACCAAGTCTTTCGTCGGGAATCCCTACGTTGCCGCTCTCTATAAACAGGTGAGTCCGGACATGTTCCTGAAATATTTCAGAGGGGCTTTATGTGAGAACGCGAATGTTCAATGTTGTCAGTTGCCCTGGACATTCTCTGTAACTTCTTCTGCCAGCACCCTAGTAAAATGTCTAATCGAGCCCATGTGAGAATAAAGCAGGAAAATATGCGGAGAATTCACAGCGAGCAAGTGGGTGTGTTGATGATGTCTCTAACAAGCACTGAGTGCGAAATTGGAAGAATACAAATATCTCAGGAGGAAAAAGAGGTGTCATACACGCAGAGGAATATTCAAGAGCTTTAGGTGAAAAAGGCCGGTGTTGATGTGCTGCAAACAAAAACCCAGACGCCCCCCCCTCACCTGAATGCATCAGATCCAGAAAATATCCTGCTGGATTCTCCATGTGTGAAAGACAAACCACGGAATATGTCCAAACCAAATTTTCCAGACATTTTACAGAGCTCATGTCTGACATTGGCTAAAGTAAAGGGGACAGGGCTTAGCTAAAGGTCCTTTAAAGACATCTACACTGATCTTATGTAATCATATGAATGTGTGTTGTCTTGCAGATGGGCGTGTTTCTCTTCGGTTGTGCGGTCAGCCAGTCATTCACAGACATCGCCAAGGTGTCGGTGGGTCGCATGAGACCCCACTTCATAAATGTGTGCAGGCCAGACTTCTCCACCATCAACTGTTCACTGGGATACATCACCAACTACACCTGCACTGGTGACGCGAGTGATGTTCAGGAGGCCAGGTTTGGACCAACACCAACACATCTGCCACACCTAAGAAAAGATAAACTACATGGTTTGAAAAAACTGACCAAAGATCATCTTTCTCTCCTCAGGAAATCCTTCTTCTCAGGACATGCCTCTTTCTCAATGTTCACCATGCTCTACCTGGCTGTAAGTTACCATCAAACCCTCTCACACTCACTTCAAAACAAACACAGTTTCATGCAAGCACACACGCTGAGAGCCACACAAACAATGGTTTACAGATTGCAGAGGGAGTCATGGAAAGAAGGCTGGTCTCTAATTTGGGGAATCACTGCCTGAAGAATAAACAAAACATTGTTCCTATTCACTTTATTTGCACCTCCTCCTCCTCCTCCTCTGCTCTTCCTCCTCTCTCAGTTTATGAAGAGTTCTATTCTCCTTTCTCACTCCTCGGAGAGATGGATGAATGCATTCCACCTGTTTTCTTCAGAGCAGCTGCACGTTCACTTCCTGTCCTCTCCTATTCCCTCCATCTCTCACTCCACCTGTTGAGGGTGTCTGGTGGGGCTTAGCGCCCTAGAGGCATTTCATGCTTCAAACGCTTTATTATACACGCGCACACACACACACACACACACACACACACACACACACACACACACACACTATTGCCAGCTCATAGCTCCCAAGCCTCCACCTCTCCCTCCTCCTCAGTTCCCACACCATAAGTTTCCACCTCACTTTGCATGCTCCACTCAGGCCCTGTTTATACCTGCCATTAACTTGTGTCTCCACATGCGTCTCGACCACTTGTAAGTTCTCACATCGCTGCTCTATATTTAAATCAACATATAAATTCATTCTTTTTGCAAATACCAGATGTTTATTTTCATTGAATGAACATCACATTCTTAGTTTGTTAGAAATTAAGGTCAAGCAGTAGAAAACACAACAATGCACACTAGGTCTATTCCATGATGTGTTCCAGACAAACCAACTGACCCAAGATATCTTTATGGGCTTTTGTCTTGGGTTCGGCTGACCCAGGTTTGGTTTTGAGGTGTTATTGGTTCTCACACAGTGAAAGTCCTATTATAGTACATTGTTATGCAGTGAGAGTTTGCTGTGGGTATTTCCCAGCCTCTGCTTGAACCTACAGCTGTACTCTGGTCAGACCAGGGAAACAAGATGAATAAAAAGCAGGGAAAAAAGCAGAGAGGGAACAGAGATGTGCTGCATCCAGACCACAGTGACACACACACACACACACACTAGTCAGAGAACAGTGTTCCAGCTGCGGCAAGCTCCGGACCATAGCCAGAGGAGGTTGGTGCAAACACGAGGAGCGAGGGAGCTGCAGTTTGAAGTTGATGTTTTGGAATACTGAACCAGCCTGACACAAAGTGCCACTGGCCACAGTGGCAGCATTCCTAGTGGAAAAGGGATTTTGCGGCTTGTTTTGTTTTTACCAGCTGGAAAACGTCATGTGATGTAATGTTTTTACTCACGGATCCTCCCTCCACACTTACAACTTTTTCTTGTGTTTCTACTCGTGTCCCCCTGGTGTTACAAACATCCAAAATTAAAATCAAAAAGAAAACATGAAGATGGATAAACTCTGCCAGTTTATTTTCTAGCTGTGGATGTATCACCAATGAAAATAAATGCAAAGATTGTATGTAGGCTTCCAGATGATCAGCCGTGGTGGAAGAAGAACTCAAACATTTTGCTTAAGTAAAGGAAAAATAAACAGACAAAGATGAACTCAAGTGAAAGTAAAGGTTCCACGATAACTTTTCTACTTTTCTAAGTAAGTCAGTACTTTATTTCAAATATATATTAAGTATTAAAAGTAAAAGTAACTTGCAGAGTGTAGCCGTTTCCCTAATGCAACAGTCTCGGCTTGCTCTGAATCCATTTCAGGAGTTTCTGCAGGAGGCGGGGTCTAATGTTACCTGCCCACTCTGATTGGATCAGTAAACCAATTCCCCTCTTGTTATTGATTACGTTTAAAGATATGAAAAGCAATATGAACACATTAAATAAGTACAGTAAAGTACAGATACATAAAACATGTTTGTATGTAGAGTAATGAGGTAAATGTACTTAAAGTGACAAATGTAGCATCAACTTTATTCATTTATGTAAGATCAGATTATGGAATCAATGATTTTGACCTTTTGTTTCTTTATTAGATACCTTGAACCTAAACATTGCATCAACAGTTCTGGTAAAATAAACAGGTTCTCAAGACGTTTGATTTGTCCTCAATAAAACCACAGGCTCTTCCACAAGCATAGACACATATTGATCGTTTCCTTCTTCCCCTCAACCCGGCCTGTGTCGTCTGCTCCCTCGTTGCTCGCCAAATTTCCAAAGCTCCCATTTTCATAGTGTGGCTGTCACCTTGTCCTCCTTCCCACGGCTCCCACTCTTCAGCTAATTGTCCCTCTGTGATATGGAATCACTTTGTGTCCTGCGGAGCATGTCCAATCACCATGCGTGCCCCTGATGTGGTTTGAGCTGAGAGTCAACAGTCGTCAGAGATGACCTGAGACATCTCCTCTTTGCTCTAATGGGCACACAACATGACATACTAGACAAGAGTTGTGATGTTATTGTGGTTGCTCCTCTGCAGAGCCTGATATCACTGAGACATGTTGGATTTATAAAAACCAACATGTTTATGATATAAATGCTTGTAACCACAGCTATGCCTTTTTCTCACAGCATGGCGTGAACCGGAGCAGTTCTCGCTTTGTTGTGTTTGTGCGACTTGTCTTTCATTTAACACTGAGAGAGCAAGAGAGAGAGACAGAGAGAGGAGATCACACTGAAATGAGCTGGATTCCTTCAGAAACCACCAGACTTTGTGTCGTCTCGTCTTCCTCTGTCGTGGGAAATCTACTGGGACTCCTTTTGTTGTTGGGTTTTATTGTTGTTTCCCTCAGATCTAACTTTAAGACACATAGCAAATTTTGTGGGAAGATGGCTCAGGTCAGAAAAGGCAGATCTGTGTGGGAGTGAAACAGGAGTCGTTGAACTTCCCTCTCAATTTCTTACTGTGACTTTTCCGCTGCTGAATCAGGGTCAGACAGGTTATCTGAGTTTACAGTTTGATAGGGTCTATCAAACTTGTTTAGACTAAGTTCAAGAGCTAATTTTCACTTTTGCATCGTCCATCAAAGCTTTCCTCTAAATTGAGAGGTTTAGGATGTTGCGTTTGTGGTTGCAGGACGTCAGACGTCAAAGCACTTATCAGGAGTCCTTACCCACTACCTGAGAACCAGTGCAAAGGAAGCCTGAAGCCTAAACATCCCTGCTAGGGAGGAGCGAGCACGACTGGAAGGGATGGGAGGGAATACTTCCTTTGGTTCCGTAAGGAGAAGAACAATGATGGAGTGTCGTAGAGGAAGTGTGAGGGAGGTTTACGCCAATACCTATGCCAGCTCGCATAGTGAATGGGTGGTTTACTGGGAGGCACTGTGGCTGTGTGTAGGTATTGTTAGCCTAGCTGATTAAAAGACACAAGTCTGAAGGTTTGGGCTGGTTAGACCTTGACAGAGGGCTGGCACTCCCAGGCTCTCTTTCTCTGTGTGTGAGAGACAGGAAGTGTATGAGTGGTACAGAAACACAGGATGTCTGGGAAACCTGGACTGACCTCACCACTCTGCGTGGTTAAAAAAAGAGAGACTGCATGTATGTGCACTTGTACCACAGTGACTTACAGTGGCCTTGGACTTTGTTGTTCCTGTTTTACTTCTCCTCAGTCTCCAATCTGACATAGGAAACATTTTTTTGCTGCAGGCAGAGCAGGGGGTGCATCCGCGATATCCTCTATTTCCTCTAATAGAGGGTAGAGAGTTCATCCCAACAGTGTTGAAACATGCATTGCAGATTACATGTATATACATGTGCGTATGTGTGTGTGCATGTGTGTGTGTGTGTGTAATCCAGTGACTCTCTGTGGTGGTGCTGTTTTTACAGCTGGGATGTTGAACCTTGAATCAGTCATGTCCGGGTCTCAGGCACTCGAGTGTGTGTCTGTTTGTGGAAGAGATGTGTTTCACTGTGGGTCTGTCATGCCTGCCCAATTTGATTCAGTCTAGACCTCTTATACAGTTATAATACACACACACACACACGCACGCACACATGCACGCACACACGCACGCACGCACACACACACACACACACACACACACACACACACACACACACACACACACACACACACACATGCTGCAGGTGCACAGTTGAAAGGGCAGCACGTGTTAGACGTAATGACTTTAATGAAAATTTCCAGGCAGGTGTGTGTGAGGGTTCAGGTCATTACTGACATCGACATAGATACTCCCATCAACAGCATAATGCGGATTACATGTTTTACATCATAGACACACTAAGAACATGTATGTTTGAGCATTTACACAGTACATATGCATATTACTGTTGCATTGACAAAAGAAATAACATTATCTGTCTGTTTCCTCCCTCCTTCTCTACAGTTCTACCTCCAGTCCAGGTTTACATGGCGCGGTGCTCGTCTCCTCCGCCCGTTGCTCCAGTTTACCCTGTTGATGATGGCGTTTTACACCGGCCTATCACGCGTCTCCGACCACAAGCATCACCCGACTGATGTCCTGGCAGGCTTTGTGCAGGGAGCCCTGGTGGCCTACTGCATAGTGAGTGCACACAGCACATGCACCAAACACACAAGACACGCAACCTACATTGCGTGTCTACGATTCTACAGACGGACCACACTTCACATAAAGTTTGCCTCCACATTTTCTGTTCAGTTTTTTGGTAAAAGCAGAACTGGAGCAGGCGGTGAAGTGAGGAGAATCTGATTCCCTTTAATGAATAACACATTGCTTGGAGCCCTTGTTCAGGAGTGTGTGTGTGTTGTTTTGTGTGTCTCTGCGTTAGTGTGGAGCCATACTCTGCAAACCTCCTTCACTACTTTTGTGACACATTGTCCCAGCAGTTGCCAGATGATTTTAGTAACCCTCATCATTACACTAAGCTCGGTGGAGCCAAGGAAAATTGAATTCGGGGCTGGGAGGAAAAAAGCAGGAGTGTAAAAAGAGAGAGAGGGAGTACGAGAGTGAGAGAGAGAGAGAGAAAGTGAGTAAGAGAAAGAGAGAGAGAGGATTAGCCTTTGAAACAGGAATGAGGCTGTTAATTATTTTGAGTTTTTTATTTGGCGGCTCTCGTTCTATCAGCACAGCAGGCCCTGGCTAAACTCTGCTGCCTCTGGGAAAAGTATGGAAAAACACACCAATGCACACTATCGTGCGTGTGCAGACACACACACACACACACACACATAGACCTTTACCTTTCTACAGGATCCAAATCATCAACGTGGAAAGGATTAGATTCATAAAATTCAGCAAGACCTCAGTAGTGGCGCCTAGACAGATCTTGGCACAGCTGAAATGCACATTCACACTCCGCACCGCAGGGTCCTTGAATGCCAGGATTACTGAAGGATCCAAAGTGAACCCTGAGCAGGAATCAGTAACAATAGACACTAACCCTGCTCCACCTGAGTGCGGATCCTGGACAACATCAGCTTTGACTAATAGAAAAATGAATGTTTTCAGAAATATGCTTGTGTGTGAGCCTGACCTCTGAAGGGGCAGATCTGGCGGGAGGTGTAAAGGGAAGGAAGTGACAGGAGAGAGGAGCCTTGTCTCCATCTTGGCTCAAGACAAGTGTTGGTTTAATCCAACTCAACTATTCCACAACCCTCACAGAGACAACCTAACACACACACATAGTCGCACTGTTCACATCCAAATAGATACATACTGTAGTCAAACCCGACAGATTGAGGCGGTGGGGTTAGTTTTACAATCCGTGACGCCCCGTGTGATTGGCCCAGTCTCAGTAGAAACTTACATCTGTGAGTACTTTAGCTCGACTTGTTCAGCCCCTCAACAAGCAGTGAAGCAGAGAGGACCTGACGGGGGATGAGCTGAGGCAAGATAGAGGAGGTACGAACCCTTTGTGATCAAAGTACGTAGTAATCAAAGTGTGAGCATACCGGAGTTAAGAAGTGCACAAGTTCAGTCATCATTCTTTTAAATGTAAGAATAAAAGAACGAGTTCACACTTTGAGATCCTGTCAGAGAGAATATATTTTGCCACCCTCAGATGTTTCCAGCACTTTAGACAGCGTTTGAATATCTAAGTCTAGAGTTACTGAATGCATATAAATCATATCCCATATTATATCAATGAGTATTAACACTCCAACATAGCACATTTTGAGGACACTGGCCACTGGGATTCATAAGAGTCTCATAAGACATTTAAGGCAGTGTTTGTTGATGTTTGAGAGCCCGATTGCAGTCTGGGTAATCTGGTCCATTGATCCTGCCTGAGTCTAGTACACACAAGAAAGTCTCCAAACACTGAAAGCGCGCTTGTCATCGATTCAAAAAGTCTGATTGGAAGAACAAAGGGACACATTAGAGGATTTGCACATCAGTCCCAAGTGTGTAGTTGTGAACAGTTGCTCTGAATATCGCATGATGAGTAATGTGGCCCTGTGGAAAAGTGTCTTCCTGTCCAAGCACATTTCAGCAATTGTCTGTAGAGAAGTGTGTTGTGCGATGACTTCATTGTGTCTGCTATTGTAGGTTTCTGCAGGCTACTGTTAATTCTTTAATCCTAATGTATCCCCCACTGAGTAAGGACACATTCATATATAGAGGCGTGTTAGATGACAGATTTGTAGCCTTTGTTGTAAGTAGTTCATCGTAAGTTGCTGCATTAAATCCTGTCGCCTGTCCACATCTCAATCACTCTTCAGTCTGCACCATCTGAACAGCTACCTGTCAATCATCCATGACGTCTGTGTGTCAATCAAACCGACATGCCCACAAACCTACAGCTCTTTTAGCCCGAATATCATTTTCACATGGACCACCAGAACACTTTTAGGATGGAGTGAAGTTAATGAATGAGACCATAATGACTCATGGGAAAAGGTTATTGACTTAGTATTTGATGTGAGAAGTTGGCTTTTTTGAATCACGGTCTATGGAGCAAGAGATACATTCTTGTAGACAGCCCCTGCTGGATCTCTGAGGTGTTGCACTTTTAAGCACTTCATCTTCATCTTAATCAACTTCATCTTTCATTGCTGGAAGCTACATCCACTTTTCATATACAGTCTATGCTCTATATATTTGATGATGGACAGTGTCTGAGTCTGATACATGCAGATTTTAAGTCTATGTTGGTGAGCCTCTGGACCATACATACGAGACAGAGAATGGGGCACACCACAAGAGGAAGTTGTCGCAAGAGGAAGTTGTCCATGTGTCCTACCTGGCACTTGCTATCAGACACAGTGACCTAGTTTTTAACACGTGTCGTAATAAAGGTCGAGAGGACGGAAAACCTGCAGGAAGCAGCTGTCACAGAGAGAAAGCTGGTGCTGCGCTCATTTGTTTTTCCAGGGTCATTTTCACAATGGAGAGGAGTGGGGTCAGGCTTTAAAATGAGAGGGAGATGAGAAGATGCTATCTCCCACCCACTTTGGTTCAAACACTTTAGGACACATAGTGCACATGGCAGCAGTGTCTGTGTGGTCTGTGAACTTGTGTGTAGTGACAGGAAGTCATCTTCATCAATCCACAGACAACTGGAGTCTCTAAATTTACTCACACAGTTGTTTTTATATATATATATATGTATATATATATATATACATATATATATTCATAGTTGGTTTCATGTGTGTGCAAGCAGATCCATTTTTTACTCTTTGGCATACAAAAGAGGTTCTGGTGAGTAATGTGGGGGTTTTTGTAGACATTCACTGCTCCTGCAAAGCGCCCACTTCCTGTGTGACTCAGCTTCTTTATGTGTCAGACATGCCATTTTAATTGTTACAAATACGCATGCATGCACGCACGCACACACGCACATTCTGCAGCATCTGAAAAAAATGAAGCCTTTAAATTTCAAACGTGAATGCAAATATTCCTACATGCATCCCAACTCTTTTTGATGACTTACAAAGTCAGTCTCAGCTGTGTTACATCCTCAAATGCATAATTAGGCAGCAGAAGGGACATATAGAGAATCAAATAAGAAATTAGAATTAATGTTAAACAAAATGAATACACTTTGGCACAAAGACCACAGCAGGAAGTAGAATACCATTGAAGCAGTCCTATGAATAAGATGAATCCCCACTGGAGCCTGGACACTGGTGATGGTGATGAGGGATGGTGTAGGTGTGGAGGTGTGTCACTTAGTGAACACGGTTATGAACAATAACTAGCTAAATGACATGAGGAGAGATTTTAAAGTTTGACACTTTGAAGGGGTTTGGCTCAATGTGAGCGTGTCAGGTTGTGATTTGATGAAGAGAACAAATCAGCAGGTGGAGCATAGAGACAGCTGAACTGGACACAGGGACTGATGTTCTCCTACAATGAGTTAATGATCAATACCATAAAAAGAAGAGATGCAGATGGAGGCTTCACATGATGAAGAGCAGCCCAGTCTTCAGTCTTAAAGCTGAGCTGGTTTTTGATGAACTGGGCATAAGGTGAAAGCAAAGCTACCTGCAACTGCAACACACATATGGGAACTTCTGCAACAGTGTTGTATGTACATACAAGCCTTTGTGCTGTGTTTTTCTGCTGAGTTTGCATCACTCAACATAATAGGACAGGAGAGAGAGAGAGAGAGAGAGAGAGAGAGAGAGAGTGTGTGTGTGTGTGTGTGTGTGTGTGTGTGTGTGTGTGTGTGTGTGTGTGTGTGTGTGTGTGTGTGTGTGTGTGTGTGAGTGAGTGTGTGTATTGCATGCAGGAAGTGGTGTGTCACGATAAGCGCTCCGCCGGGGCATTTAGCGGTTGGGTGATCCGACAAACAGGGCCCGTTGTGATTGGCGGCAGAGCATCCGCTTGGGAAATGAGCGCAGAATGTTTCCCATGACAACTTGGGTGACTCTCATAGATATGACTCCACCTCATATCTCTCCACACTCCCATAATTATATCTTATACAATATACCATATATGACGTAACAAACATGCTACACAAACTAATGACTGTACAAACAATGAGCCCATTTATAAGCATGAAGGCAGCTGTGTGCTATATGTACATGTGATGTCAGTCAGAGGTCACCAATAAAGGTCATTTTATAGTCAGTAGATGTCAAGCTGTAATAGAAGAGATTGTGTTTGTGCTGAGCCCACCACTGGGAATGAGACAGTCTTTGTTATAGAAATAGATCACTGACTATGTGAGACGTTTTCCCAGAAAACCAAAGATGAACCCTGAACTGTCCAGTAGTAGCCTACAGGATCTAATGGCAGCATCTTTCCTCTTTGTCTCGGAGGGAAACGCTTTTCTGTTGAAGCCACTACTGCTTAAGAGGGACCCCAGACCCCTGTAAGTGGAAACGGGAATCCACTGTTACAGTGGACAGTAGTTCCCATGGTCCCACTTCCTGTCTGCTCCTGCCCATTTTCCTGTTGGATGATGTCATCGTGATCTCAGCCTTTTCTTTGCTCCCTTTTCGATCATTGACCGGCCGTGCAGGGCAGATCAGCGTCGATGTAGAAGGGGAATTCGCCCATGGCATCATTCAATAAAAGATTAGAGAGGGTTCACTGGATCTGATTGTCCTTTTACAGTGAGCTACACTAAGATCACTTCTTTCAGCCAGATTACTCAGTGTTACTAAATTAAAATTGCACAATGTAGCGTGGAGGGAGGTGGTCGGGAATTTCTCATCCCAGCATGTTGTCACCAGCTCACAGTTCATAAAAGAACTATAGCAATGCCCTTCTGCCAGACCTGCCTTCATGGACATTAAAGCAGATGGTGGCGGAGAATGTGCCGGCGCGTCTGGTCTTCAATCAGCGTTAAAGGGCACATGTCACTCCACTGCTCATGGTCGCCCAATTCAAGGTCAAGTCACTAACGCTTGCCCACAGTGCGACTTCAGGATCTGCAACCATATATTTCATTTTAATGCTACAAGCTTTATACTCCAGCTTGGCCAGTCTGATCCTCCAAGGAACATGGTTAAGTTGGCATATTTCCAGGCAACCACAGGCCATTCCTCTTTTGTGATTCACTGATGGTTGACCGAGCTATCAGAGCAGGGTCGTCCCCCTCTAAGGCGATTGACTCTTTTCCCATTGAATGCTGATTGTATCCATTCACATTGCAAAAGCCAAGTGGTTATTGGTGGGTTTGTTGACCAGTGGAAAAGGGTCTCTACAAGACAATGAAATGAGAAAGTTTTAACATGCTCAGTGCAATTTACAACTGTGCCCTGGCTTTCTCCTGCTGTGGTACATTTACATTTAGACTTGACTACAAATCAGACACATGCGTGACCAATTACCTATCCTCAAATGCAGTTAAATACATCGTTATTGTTGTTTGTTCGTCTTCTGACCTTGCTGTTCCGCTGTGTCTCCACCAGGTGTTCTATGTGTCAGACCTGTTCAAGCACAGGGTAAAGCCGGCCACGCCCCCACCCTCCCCAATCAAGAAGGAGCTGCTGCCTTCGTCCGACATTATCGAGAGGAACAATCACCACAACATGGTGTGAGAGAGGCCACACCTCTTTTCCTGTGACCGAGGAGCCAATAACAGCGCTGCTCGCCTCCCATCGGACAGTAGAATGTAGCGACGAGAGACTGTAGCTGCTTCTCAAATGGCACCCTCCTCCTCCACCCTTTTTTGTAGTGCCCGGCCAGGCACTTTGTGGACTAGGGTGTCAGATTTGAGAATTGCACAGCAGAGTCCACTCTCACTATCCAGACTTGTTATTTTCTTTTACGTTAACTACTAAACAACATTTGAGCCCATTGTTTTTGAGCAAAAACTGAAAAGAATTGGAAGCTAAAAGACAAAATTAATTAAGAAATTGATGACTTGACAGACAGAGCTGAGGGTGTGGAGGTTTGATAGAAGTGTAACCACCTGAAGGTAAAAACACTTATGAAGAAAATGAAGAAAAGAGACAAGATGAAAAAAAAAGACAAACCCCCTGCCCAGGGAGGGAGGGAGTTTCAGCGACGCCTCCTCTCTGAACTCTCTGTGGCCTCGGAACGCCGTTGGACAACAACTTCCTTTGCTACGGGAAGGATATTACTGCAATAACTAGCAGCATAGAAATATTAACATTATAGAAAAGTATAACTTATAGCACTGTTTTTAAGTCCATTGTCCGTTATCACCACTTGCTGCCTGAGATGTCTGACTGAAAGAAAGTTTGACGATGCTGAATATCCACGAGACAGAAATACTGACTCCTTAAAGCCAACCGAGCCCAGTGTGGTCCTCTCACAAGACCTCATCCTCAGGCCGGATGAAGAGGCTTTCATAACAATAACTCCTCTGCCCCTGCAAAGATCACACACTGATCTCTTTAGGCCCATACAACATCTTTCAGAGCAGTTTCTTTTCAAAAGTTTGGAAAGTGGAGCCCTCCAACCTCGTGTCTCTGTCTCCTGATTCAGCACGTCAGGCTTTTTAAGTATCGGACTGTCAGTGCAGCCTAAACCCGGGATGTTGCATTTCTTGAGGGTTAGATGTAGTAAAGCAGGGATATTTTCTGTGGAGGGAGGGAGACAGATCTCACAGCAGCCCCCTTCCAGCACCTGTACAAGAGACGTGGCTGTGCCATGCCTCTCTCTGGTGCTGGGGCCGTCTGTTGAGCCTCCTGAACGGGAGAGAGAATGGGTGGGCACAGTGAAGGGGGAGGGGGGGTGCGGTCTGTCGCCGTAGAAAGAGGGTGATGATTTACAGCTAAGCTGGCACATTATTTTGGGTTGATTTGGGCTCTTTCCGCTGGCAGGGAGGGGCCTCTCACCCACCCAATCACTCGTTGGCAATGGATGTTTGTGTGTCAATATGTGTGTGTGTGTGTGTATGTGTGTTTGTTTGTGTGGGTGTGTGTCCTTTATAGGCTTGTGCTTGTGTGGGTACACTTGTACTTGTACATGTACATCTTGTGTTTGTGTGTGTAAATATGTTTGAGCGCTGTGCCCTGTGAAACCCCCTCTTGATAAACAGTGTGTCGAATGAAACACACACTGTCAGCTGTGCCAAGTCTGTGTGTTTATGTGTGTGTGTCTTTGTGCGTGTGCCACTGTGTGTCAGAGAGCGAGAGAGCAGGTGGACGTTATACAAAAAAAACCTGTGGATCTAATATTTTTATTCATATCTTTAACCTTGTATGTTTATAGCCTGTCTCGTATAATCACTAACAGTTGTACAGAACCAGAAACAGACGCCCTTTTTATTTTCAGCCTACTCAGACATCCTCCTCCAACAACACACTCCGCCATGTTGCACATCTTTCTCATCGTATAGTCCGTCCTATCATTTCACAAAGCCGTTTCACTCTCTTTTTATAAATATATAAATAATGTATAGATGACTAAAAATAACTCTGTAAGATATTTGTTTAACATGTTTAGATATATCCACTATGATTACAGACCTGTGTTCTTTACAAAATGCTGCTTCAAAAGCATCAATTGACAGATTTTTGTATCTAAATAACTATTGTAGATTGTTATAGTTATGTTTGTAATATGCATTCAAAAAAATACATCCACAATTGTATTAAAATTCAATATTAGTATTTTTGTATTGTCTTGTTTTTTTGTACAAAAGAAATAGTAGCAATGCTGTTTTTTTCTGCAAAATGTACTTAGCTCTAATACATGTGCTTTTAAATAAAAAGCTCATTATGAACACAACTTTGGTTTGTTTTGACTTAATTTTGCATTTTGACTAACTAAAGTTTTTGAGACTGTAGTTTTGAATGGCTTTGTGGAGGATTTATTTATTTATCTTTTTAAATTGCTGGGCAGCATTTGCTTTCCGCATGCACAGTAATATATATATATTTAGGTACATGTTCACAGTAAGTGGAAGACTTCAAGTCAGTGATGGAGTGTATTTAGGATTACTATAGATGACTTAAGTACTTTAAGATACTTTATATAATCTCTGCTGTTAATCGCCTTCCTTAAAACAGGGTTTCTCTAGCTTTCAACTAATTAAATTGAAGACTTTTAAATATTTTATAAAAGACAGTTTAAGACCAATATCCGAATGAGAATCAGGAATATCAGATTCTTCCAGTATCCTTGTAGAGAAAAACCCTCAAAACGCCTTGTTATCTCTCAGACTACAGGCAGAGACAGTATAGGTATCCATCATTTTTCCCACAGTCAGCAAAGTGTACTGTGACAAATTCTCACCATGGATATTGATAGGTTATCAGTTTAGTATGACTTCATGCTAATATCTGTACGAGTTATCTGTACAGAGACATTACAAGTTATACCTGCCGCCAAAACATTCAAAACTCCTTTAAAGCACCACACAAGTAGATTATTTTATTAATCAACGTAGTTAAGACCTACCTAAATACATTTAACACACAGAATGTAATAGTTAACACATTTCAGACTTTAGTTTATTGAATTTTAGACTTTATAGCCTTTTAAGACCCCATAGCAACACTGCAAAAATACATTGTTTGATCCAAAAGCTACATGGAAATCCCCACATAGTAATGTGTAAAATATAATCTGAAATGTCACAGAGAAAGAAAGAAAGACACTTCCTATAGCAGTGAATGAGTCAATGAGTAGAGGCAGTCATTTACAGTCATCATTTGACTGATTATCATTATAGTGGCATGCATGTTTCCCATTGGTATCCTGTAAAGTGCACTGTTATATTGACAGTGACAGTACAGCTGGTCTGAGGTCAGTTGTAAAGAATAAAAGAAAAAAACACAGCACCAAACTGAGATTTACGGTGCCTGTGACCAGCTGGTGGGCCTGGGGTCAGCCATGCGTGGCTGTAATAGTAGAGGGCCTGCTGCTGAGGCAGAGAGAGGCCCATGTTGTGGTCCTGTTTGGCAGCAGCAGTGTGGAGCAGAGCTGGCACCAGGCCGTCACAGTCTGTACTGCTGCAGCTCTCTTTCACTGTGTGTCCCTCAGCATCACACAGTGTCCATCACATTTATTACCTCACATGTTTCCTTGATCCCAGCGTCCAAACCCGTGCACAAGTTCAAACGCACTGTTGCCATGTGAACACCTTGTAACTGTGTTGGTGATGTCGACGTTTGGACACGAGTTGGTTGGAAAGAAGAAATTCCTCCACCCTTGTTCCTCCACATGACCCTTATTCCGGGGGTCATGTTAGAAACAAGGTTGTTTTCACCACACCCCTGACTCAAGGAATTATATTAGAAATTGATCACGATAATCCACATATGAAAATAGAAAATGAAGCATAACTGAGTAACAGCGAATTAGACAACATTTTGATACACTCCAAGCTAGGGTTGGTAATCCTGGAAAAGCTGCAAAAGCAGGCTTTACTTTGAAAATATACAATTGATACATCCCACCCCCTCCCACCAGTCCTCTCACCAGAGATACCCCCCAACACATGAACGTGCACTGACAACTCCTAGAAGCCGACTTTTCTGTGACTTGCTAACTTCTGACCATTGTCTCTGCTTCACTGGTGTATGTCTCTCTGGCTTGTAAAGACTCCTGTCATGCACAGTGATAGCTCAGGCAGGTCGGTTAGTGACAGACAGGTACGCCGACCAATTTATTTGGTCCAAATGACCTTTGGTTGTGTTTATTACAGTCCTGCGAGGATCACAGACACCAACATTTTTTTTGGGACAACATCATTTATTCACAGCACGTGAAGAGGATTTCAGCTAATACGATGAAACGTGTTTCAGAAGCAACTCACCAACTCCACCTTTGAATGTGAAAAATAAAGTAATTTGTCAGAGGGTAAGTGGCAACAGCAAGTGAACCCCGTTCTGCTCCACTGGACCTTGTTAGAGATTCCTGTATAATTGCTGTGAAAAAGCTTTCCTTTCTGAGAAGAGAGCCAAAAAGATTGATAACACATGTCCACATGCCATGATCTGAATGACTCAACAGGGACATGAATATCACGCTCCTCTGAGAGCAGTAGGCTGCTGCAGTTATCTCATATGTAATATGTACTGGAAGCAAATGAGAGTGAGAATATGAAAGTGTGAAAAAGTAGTTTCAGTTCATGTTTAACTCGACAAAGTGGCTGTGAATTAGCATGTGTAAATGTGGTTAGTGGCTCTGAACTGGTGATTCACAACAAGGCTGACTAACAGACTTCTTTTCTTACTATGTTATAGCCCACTGGCACACATGATATAAAAAGCATCACTGCATAACAAGAGTGCTACTGTAGGTGGCTGTGTGTATGTACAGTATGTGTGTTAGAGAGAGTGAAGGAGCAGGAGCTGGAGCTGGCCTGTGGTGTGGGTGGCACCTCCATGAGAGCTGTCAGGAGGCCTGGAGCTCTGAGGGCCTTTTCTCTGCACCACAGTCCAGGGAACCACACAAGGCTGCATGGACCAGAGGAGAGCCAGAGGAGAGCCAGAGGATAGCCAGAGGAGAGCAAGAGGAGAGACAGAGGAGAGCAAGAGGAGAGACAGAGGAGAGACAGAGGAGAGCCAGAGGAGAGCCAGAGGAGAGCCAGAGGAGAGCCAGAGGAGAGACAGAGGAGAGCCAGAGGAGAGCCAGAGGAGAGCCAGAGGAGAGCCAGAGGAGAGCCAGAGGAGAGCCAGAGGAGAGCAAAGGGAGAGAGAGAGGAGAGCAAGAGGAGAGCCAGAGGAGAGCCAGAGGAGAGCCAGAGGAGAGCAAGAGGAGAGACAGAGGAGAGCCTGAGGAGAGCCAGAGGAGAGCCAGAGGAGAGCAAGAGGAGAGCCAGAGGAGAGACAGAGGAGAGCCAGAGGAGAGCCAGAGGAGAGCCAGAGGAGAGCAAGAGGAGAGACAGAGGAGAGCCTGAGGAGAGCCAGAGGAGAGCAAGAGGAGAGACAGAGGAGAGCCAGAGGAGAGCCAGAGGAGAGCCAGAGGAGAGCAAAGGGAGAGAGAGAGGAGAGCCAGAGGAGAGCCAGAGGAGAGCAAGAGGAGAGACAGAGGAGAGCCAGAGGAGAGTCAGAGTTGAGCCAGAGGAGAGCCAGAGGAGAGCCAGAGGAGAGCCAGAGTTGATCCAGAGGAGAGCCAGAGGAGAGCCAGAGGAGAGGCCAGGGCTTTGCACTTCCCTCAAGGAAATAGGAGCAGAGTCTCCCAGCAGTGAACTGTTTACAGTATGTCAGTCTGTTTAGAAGGTTTTTAGCACACATGAGGTGTGTAGACATAATAAGACCCGCCCACAGGACATGGGGTGGGAAAAAGGGGAAACCTGTGTATACGTAATAAAGAAAGAAAAGGAACTAAGAAGTTTGTGTCTGAATTCCAATTTATGATTTAAATGTTTTCCAGACATAAGGGAGAAAATACAGAGAAAGGTGAAAATGAAAAAATACTGACAGCTTCTTCGACCACCGAATACCCCATGCCGTGAAAATGGAGCAGCCTTTAAATTAATAAAAAAAAGAGATGTTTTAAGTATTAACCCAGTTTTTCATAAATCTACGATATTATATGGGTATCAGTGATAAAAACAAGGACAAGTGGGCTGTTGGATGAATAGACATGTGTAGGCAGCAGGAGGATTAATATCTGGGATTAATGTCATGTTTTCATGGTGATGATCGTGCATGAGAACACTGCGTCTTTGTCTCAGCGAGGGACATATCGGGGTGATTTTTGTTATGAATGAAGCCTCAATCTAATGGGCCTGAAATATATACATGGATCTCATGATAATTGTGGCAGAGAATGGATTAACCTATTTCTTATGCTCCAGTTTGAAGGTTTCATGTTTCTGTGTAGAATATATGCAGAAAAGTAAGTGACAGCAATCGCAAGTATACCATGAGTATTTTTTTTACCCATGACTCTGTGACTGTCTAAATCTGTCTTTCAGCTTTGGTCCAGACTGAAATATCTCAACAACTACTGAATGGATTGCAATTCAAATTATTGCAGATATTCCTGGTTCCAATAGAATGAATCCTAACAACTTTGGTTATCCTAAAGTCAAAAATGTAATGACAAAAAAGTTATAATAGATTATGAGAATGAAGGAAAACAATTTTTTTTAAGAGATAAGCAGCTCGGAAAACCTGTGCACGTCAGTTTCACTGTGTCTAGATCCAAAATCTTGATTACCAGACTTTGTATT